>NW_017703856.1:0-1339 GCF_001879085.1 Nicotiana attenuata | reverse complement strand
CTAAGGACAACTTACGTATACAACAAACAAAACAAAGAAACCATATCCAATCAATCACACTTGATTATAATTGTGCGCACGCAACCCGATCCCAATATATAACAACACTGTTGCGGCGTGCAACCTGATCCATATCATTTATCATTGTTGCGGCGTGCAACCCAATCCACATATAATATTATTGCGGCGTGCAACCCGATCCCAATATATAACAACACTGTTGCGGTATGCAACCCGATCCACATATAATATTGTTGCGGCGTGCAACCCGATTCACATATGATATTGTTGCGGCGTGCAACCTGATCCACATATAATATTGTTGAGGTGTGCAACCCGATCCACATATAATATTTACTGTTATAACGAGAGTCCCGACAAGGGATCAATAAGGTCTACACTATCCCGGCAAGGGATTCGACAGCATAAGTTATTACGTCCCGGCAAGGGAGAAACAGCTATAACCAAACTTGTTACGACATCTAGCTACCTCAGCTATAATCAAACTTGTTGCAACTTCTAACTACCTAAGCTATAACCAAACTTGTTCCAACACCTAACACAAAGAACCATCAACCTAAGCATCGGTAATATTAAATAAGAACACAATGCAAGGGAACCACAACTCAACAATAGCCCGGCAAGGGGGCAACATAATGATCTCTTCTCTTCCTCACTTTTACTTCACAATCCACTTCACAACTCGAGCCAATGCTCTAGAGGTTCACTTATCACTTATACTTTCACAATTCGTTATACAACTTGAGCCAACACTCCTCAATGTTCATAGGTAACAATTCTTTCCACAAACTTTAGACAACAACAGAAACCTTCACCAAGGCATGAATAACATAACAAAGTCATGAAAATCACAATATAAGACTCACGGTCATGCTCAACACCAACGTATAGATACTCGTCACCATACCTATACGTCGTACTCAACAAGAAACAAATAGCAAATAGGACACAACTCCTAATCCCTCAAGTTAAGGTTAGACCAAACACTTACCTCGAACTTCCACGGTCAGCTCAAGCCTCAAACACCACTTTTCCTTTCGAATTTGGCGCCAAATCAATTGTATCTATACATAATCGACTTCATAACATCAATAAACGCTAAACAATCCAATTCCAATGCTTAATTATGGCTTTCTAACCATTCTTCCCAAAAAGTCAAAAATTGACCCGGGCCCGCTGGTCAAAACACGAGGTTTGGGCCAACACCCGATCACCCATTCACCCATCGAGCCCGAATACTATAATTAGTTCCAAAATTTTACCCCCAAAACGAGGTCTAAATCATAAACTAATCAAAAAGCCCTAACTCTACCCAAAT
>NW_017703855.1:0-1339 GCF_001879085.1 Nicotiana attenuata | reverse complement strand
ATTTCTTCGATGGATTCTCCTTCCTTCATTGAGAACAGTTCATAGTCGTGAACTAGCATATTGATGTGAGTTTCCTTAACCTTTGCTGGTACCTTCATAGGTAACCTCAAGTTTGTCCCACATCTCTTTGGCTGTATCACAGCTAGATATTTTTCTTCATATTCTTCACCACTTATTGCATTGTGAAGCAGATTTCTTGCCTTGTGATTTATTTGGACGGCTTCCAGTTGTTCCTTTGTGTATGAGTCTATATCATCAGGGTCAGCGAGTGGTGGAGTGCTGGCAGGCAGTGGGTAGTTTCCCTTCTTGATAACTCTCCATACCTTGACGTCGTATGCCTTGGTGAAGATTTCCATTCGGATTTTCCAGTAGGAGAAATGTTGTCCATTGAAGTAAGGTGGCCTTACTTGTGAAGTTCCTTCCTGAAAGAGAGCTCCTATGATAACCTGATTTGCCATGATCTTTTTCTCACAAGCTGTTAAGCAGAAAACAAGAGTGTGAGCCTTGCTCTGATACCAATTGAAAGTACAAGAGGGGGGTGAATTGTCACTAATTGAAATTAATCGTTACTGAGTTGACTTAAAACTTTAGTAGTCAACTAAATATGGCAATCTTGCAGATATAACAGTTTGAGGTAATATGCAGAAAGTAAATGCAGAAATTAAAGACACCAGGAATTTTATACTGGTTCGGATTCAATGTGAATCCTAATCCAGTCCCCTTGGGTTGCAAGGGATTTCTCTTCAAGTAAATAAGTTTTCTTTCGAGCCTTAGAATTTTTGCCTTTAAAACCACAAATAAGCCTAACATCCCTACCTCCCTTAGGATTAGTAGTCCTAAATGCCCCGGGACTGATAGGATTGGGACGGGTAGTATCATGCAATAGGTAAGCGAGACCATTCCGCGCTTAATACCTTAACGGGGTGGGAAGGTAGATATGGATATGATGACCACGCGATAATGTCACGTGTAGCCCCTCATTGAGGAGTGATTACCGGGCATTGTGTGGGGTGACCCATATTATTAATAAACCTAGGACCCCCCTCCCTTTATTCTTTCTTTCCAGTATTTTAAATTATTTTTTTAAAATCAGCTTTTTTAATTGTTATTTCAAACCTTGTTTACTTTCAAACCTTTATGTGATAAAAAAATCCCCTCTTATTTGAGCCTTATTTGTCTATATGTTAATTGTACTCAAATTCACAATAATAGTCTGGCCGGGAACCACGCTAGTGGATTCTGAGGGGTGCCTAACACCTTCCCCTTAGAATAATTTCAAGTCCTTACCCTATCTCTGGTTATTCAAATCAAACCTCCTTGGTGTCCTAATGCACCCTAA
>NW_017703854.1:0-1339 GCF_001879085.1 Nicotiana attenuata | reverse complement strand
TTTTACGTTTTTCACTTGATTCCGTTTTTAGGTTAATTGGTGCCTAAGAAGCTAACGAATTTCCTATTCAGTTTTTTTTTGGATTTCATTGGTTGTATTAAATCATTTTAGTATGACTCATCCCAAACCCTACCAACGTTTTTTACTTTGAAAAATGCAAAGCATTTGACACCGTTAATTATTGTTTTTGCAGGATGTACATAAATATTCTTGTTTGGCTTAATCTGGTAATGTATATTTGAATAGAGATCTTCTTTTTATATTTTGCTTAGATTTTTGAAATAAGATTGGATCCACATTTAATAATGAGAAAGTGAAAGATAGAAAATACGAGGGGTTTTGGATTGACACACTATATTTAAGTAATTGAAATGAGGACGGGATCAGGAATGAAGTTATTAGGGACAAGGTAGGAGTGACATCTGTGGAGGACAAGTTGCGGGAGTCGAGACTGAGATGGTTCGGGCATGTGAAGAAGTAAGACATAGATGCTCCAGTCAGGAGGTGTGAGAGGTTGTCCATTACGGGTCTGAGGAAGGAAAGGGGCAGGCCTAAGAAGTATTGAGGAAAGGTAGTTAGGCATGACATGTCATTACTACAGCTTACCGAGGATGTGACACACGATAGAAAGGCGTGGAGACCGAGGATTAAGGTTGTAGGTTGACAGATAGTAGTGTGTTCCTCTTAGGCTTACCGGTAGTACTAGGGCTATTTTTGTGTTATCTTATTTATGATTATTTACTATTACATGTTGTGTCATTCGCACTCATTTTCTTAAGATATGGTAATGTTGTAAACTTTCTTGTTAGGTAAGTGCATGAATTGAGGGTGCTTAGTGGTTACAAGTCGGCTTTTGAGGTTGGGTGGTGACAAATAGGTTGTTGGAATTGATTGAAGTGAAATATTATGCTTGGGCATGCTTAGACGGGAATAATGTGAATTTTTATGTGTTCATGCTTGTGTGCCGGTATTGATCATAGTCTAGGGTATAGTGTGTGGGTAAAAGATAAAGTACTCCTCAATAATTGATACTTGTACGTAGTTGGGAGGTTTATTAGATAGTCCCATTGCTCGAGGACGAGCAACATTTAAGTGTGGGGTGTTGATGATATGCTATAATTACGTATTTTAGTCGATTATTACACTCTAATTTACTGCACTTTAATTGAGTTTGCGCTTTAATCGCTAGTGTCTTGCACTAACTGTGTGTTTTATGCCTTGTAGGAGTGATTCCGAGCTATATGATGTTATAGAATGAATTCAAGTGATTTGGAGCTTTGAAGTCTGAGTAAAAGCTCAGGGAATTAAGCCGGAATCGTGTCAGGCGTCAACTTTGATA
>NW_017703853.1:0-1339 GCF_001879085.1 Nicotiana attenuata | reverse complement strand
TTTCTATTTTTCGCTTTTTCATCCGCACTCATATTTTTGGACATGAGATGATTCATATACTATTATTATATATAAATAGTGAATGGGAGCAGAGCTAATTGTGAGGATTAGATGCTGAAGGTGTGGTTTATTGTAAGCTTGCTTTACATGTTGCATATACTGCATAGTTCCTCACCAATTATTGATTACGCTCTCTTGATGAAATTTAGGTCGAGGAATGCTTATAGCATGAAGAAGTTAGGACTCCATCTGTTTCACAACGCACACAATTACTGCACTTCACAAAGTTCCAAATCTCATTGTTCTAACTGACGAGAACTTCTCTGTGGTATGAAGCATTAAATGCAATACCGAATATAGATGCAATTTTTCTTCTTGGGTGGAGCTGATGGTATTCTGTATAGTTCATAATTTTAAAGAAGGCCGTTGAAGAATTCTTCTCTAGTAAATGGTGTAAAATAGTTACATACAATGGCATGATCTATTCTTAAGTAAGTTGTGGTATAATGTTGCTATGTTTTTTTTTTTATCTATTCTCTTTAAATTATCCTGGTGGTTAATGGTATTGATGGAGCAACTACTTTTCTGATGCAATATTGCAGTTAACTTATCTTCCATGTTTTCATTGAGTATATTTTTGTCTTGTTATTTCTTTGCTTCCTCTGTTTGCTATAGTTATTTTGCACATCTAAGTCACGAATGCTTCTCTTGTACAAGTGTTGTTGCATCTATAGGTCTGCTATGTACTATTGAGTTCATGCTCTTTTGTCCAGCATATGTCAGTGCATAGCACGAGCACTAACCATCTAGTAACTATATAATAAGTGAAAGTTCACAAATACGACGAAGGGTAGTATCGATAATATATTTTGCATTATGGGTAAATTGTGAATGTGCCTTTAACCTTGAATGACATACACGTGTTCTCCTTGCTACAAAGTACAAATTGCATTATTTGCCATTTGGGCTTTCTTATTAGTAATAGTAATGTGAAATCAACTTAATTTCCTTTCTCTGGTCATCTCTATTCCAGTCGTTCTTCTTCTTCCAGTAGCTTCTTGGGTTATTTTTTGGTGAGTTCTTATTCTTTTCGTTTATTTTCATTCAAGGGGTTCTTTTTGCAATTTTCTGCTTTTTCTACACAGTTGAACTTTATGATTTTCGTTTGAACACCAAAGGGTGTGGCTACAAGAATTGTATAAGCTGAGTTAGTGAACTTTTAGAGTTTTTCAGTCTCATGGCTTTCAGTTTGAGATATAAACTTTCTAATAAGAAAAGGAGAAATACAGAAATACTAAAAAAATAATTTTCTGTTTTTTCAATTAACCATGCAAGTCAT
>NW_017703852.1:864-1339 GCF_001879085.1 Nicotiana attenuata | reverse complement strand
CTATGTTGTTGTTTGTTGTGTGTGTGTGTGTGTGTGTTGGTTTTTTTTTTTTTTTTTGGGGTGACTTAAAATGTGAAGAACTAACCAATAACACCAACAGCAAAACGGGCAATATCTCTATTGAAAACCATAGCTAAGAAGCAAATGAGAAAGAAAAGAAAAATGAAAGAAAATAAGAGATTTTGAGGAGTGATTTTAAGAGATTTGCTGGTCATATCAAAAACAGAAGATCTAAATAAAAAGGAATATAGAAACTTTTAACCATTCTAATCATAAAAATAATAAATTAAAATAAGTATAAAGCACGTACATAGTATATTTCATTCTACAATATTACCATGATAACTTTATTATTTTAACTAAAATATTCACTCATTATATCCAATTTGAATTCTTTTTGCCTAAGACCCCTTAAGATGTATATAGGATTTTCACACGAAAGGTGCAATGTTATTATGTAGTTTAAACAGAGACC
>NW_017703852.1:0-579 GCF_001879085.1 Nicotiana attenuata | reverse complement strand
ATTACTAAAAATACCCCTCTTCAAAACCTAAAGACGCCTCCCACCAAGATACTTGGATCATGAAAGCATACTGCAATTCAGTGAAAATCAAAGTGGAAGACCATATTTTGTGTTAGAACAGCGAAAAAGAAAGGCAATAATAATTTTTGGAGATTTTTGCAAACTGGTTGGAAAAGCACATAGTACTTCATAAATAATTGGGCCGAGATTAATGGGAACTATGTAAGTAAGATTTGTCCATTTTTATTATTTTGTTGGCTAAAGAAAAGAGAGTTAGCAAGGATGCATTTCCTCAAAAGTTACAAATTTGAATCCTTGTAGTTTTAATAGATATACATACGTCCTCTCATTTCATGTTGGCAAAGGCTTTTTCATCATGCCAAAGGCAAACACATCTTTTCTTCACATTAATTTTAAAAAAATGAAAATATTTTCCATCTGATTGTGACTATGGAGATGGCAAAGACACAACGTTAGAGCAATGAATGGAGAAGAAATTGAAAAAAATCGGGTTTCACTTTTTTAACTCTACTTTTATTTATTCATGAATCTCTAATTTATTGTTATAAATATTAGGTA
>NW_017703851.1:0-1340 GCF_001879085.1 Nicotiana attenuata | reverse complement strand
ATTTTTAGCAGGAGGAAGATATTGAAGGGGAGGTTGCTGAAAGACCCGGAGGAGCCAGGTATGCTTAGGTTGTTGGATGTTTTAGCTGCACAGGGTTGGAAGGACATGGTCCTTCAGATGGATGGAAGACTAGCCAGAAGAGAGCTGATTGAATTCATGGCAAATGGCTCTGTGAAAAATGGGCTAGTGACCAGTGTGGTGAAAGGTATGAAGGTGAAGTTTGATGCACCTAAATTGGGCAGGATTCTAGACATTCCAAGTGAGGGCTATGATGATTACACCAGGCAAAGGTGGCCTTGTCTAGATAATCTGCCACAGCACTCCAAATCACCAGGAACTTCTGTGATACAAAGGATGCTGAAGAGGTGCCTGAGGCAAGATTTGTTCAAAAGAGTGAAATGAAGCCAGAGCATAAAGTGCTCTTTGAGTTTGTGAACAAGTGTCTGCTGCCTAGACAGGAGAGGAGGCACACTGCAAATTACATGGACCTGGTTCTCATGGAGTGTCTTGTGAGGGGTAAGCAGATTAATTGGCCTGCTTTCATAGTCAAACTGACTGGACAGAGTCATCAATGGTTCAAAGGCTCATGCTACTCCTTATGGATTCATTCTGACAACTGTACTGGACAGGCTGAACGTTCCTTTGAAGAAATGGGAAATGGCCTCCAGTAAGGAGCACTTTGGAATCAAGACTCTCCAGGCCTGTGACTATCTGCTAAGTGTAGCCCCTGTTGAACCTGGTTCATCAGTAAAGACTCCAGTGAATAGCAAGGTTAGGGCTTTGGTTCAAGAATGTGAGACCAAAGATGCTGAGATTGCTAGGCTTCAGGCTCGTGTGCCTGAGTTGGAAGAAGAAAGGAATGGGCTGAAAGCAGAACTAGCAATACAATTTTGAGAACCTTAGGCCTAGTCTAGGACCTTCCTAAATTGAGGTCCCAATGCCTCCAGGACCTTAGGAAAGGGACGGGTAGTGCACGCATAGGACACATGTTAGAATCAACTAGAGCGCTTTAGGTAAAAACTCAAAGATAGTAATCGGGTAGTAGGAGATGATAGTCTGTGCCTGCTGGATAATATGAGTAACACCCCCGCCTTGGGGGAGTTACGAAGTATTATTTATGTTGCATAGGGTGATCCTACAGGCTAAAAAATTTAGGACCCCCCATCCTTATTGAATAGTTTTCGCTTCCTTAGACTAATTCGCATAATTTAAGTTCGGCCAGGACCCACCGTTATGGACCTCGAGGGGTGCCTAACACCTTCCCCTCAAGGTAATTTGAATCCTTACCCAATCTCTGGTGATGCAAACTGGTATAATCTGAGTTATTTGCTATAGGTGCC
>NW_017703850.1:0-1340 GCF_001879085.1 Nicotiana attenuata | reverse complement strand
AGATACATCCTTCGCAAAATTGGTTGGGATGATTAATACTTGGAAATCCATTCACCATGTTTTCTTTATCCATCAACCTTAAGCTATCAAAATTCAAGTGACCAAATCTCATATGCCAAAGCCAAGAGGAGTCTTTGGCACATGAAAGTAAGCATCTTGGAGCATCATTTTGAAGATTTAAAATGAACATTTTATTATTAGCCATAGGAACTTTAGCCAATAATCTCCCTTTTTCATCTCTCATAAACAACTTTTTATCTTTCAAATGAATGTCATAATTTTCCTCCAAAAGTTGTCCCAAACTCAAAATGTTACTTTTCATCTCCGGCACATATAAAACATTAGAAATTAATTGATGACTTCCATCCTTCAAGCGAATTAAAACCGTACCTTTTCCTTTGATTTTAACACGTGAAGAATCTCCAAAAGTGATTGTGCCACGATTCAACTCTTCAAGTTCCACAAATAAATCCTTCTTTCCACAAATATGGCTACTTGCACCGGAATCAAGGTACCATCGGTGCTTCTCGGTACTTTCTTCTCCTTTGCATGCGAGGAGCAAGGTGGCATCTTCATCTTCATTTTTGCTCTCCACGAAATTATTTTTCTCTTCAAAGTTATCTTTACATTCCCAAGAAAAATGACCAAATTTATGACAAGTATAACATTCAATATTTGATTTGTCATACCTTCCTTGATTTTGCCTCCATCCTTTCCCTCTTCCACGACCTCTTCTTGAATTAAAGTCTTGGCCTTTATTTTCTCTACTTGAAGGTGGTTGACTACCTCATCTTCCGCCTCTACCACGACCTCTTCCATTTCCACGGCCTCTTTGTTGCGAGCCACGCCTTTCATCTTTCTCTTTGAAAGAAAATTTTGCTTGCAACGCTTGTTCAACCGATTCTTCTTTCGGTTTCTTCAACTTCTCTTCATGTGCTTGCAAGGAACTCGAAAGCTCGTCTATGGTCATGGTGTCCAAGTCTTTGGACTCTTCAATGGCAACAACAATAAAATCAAATTTTGAAATTAAGGATCGTAGTATTTTTGCCACGACCCTATCGTCTTTCAACTCTTCACCATATCTTTTCATTTGATTGACAATAGCCAAAACTCTCGAAATATAATCCACAACATATTCATTTTCCTTCATATGCAATGATTCAAACTCTCCTCTTAAGGTTTGGAGGCGAACTTTTTTCACTTTGTCCAAACCTTTAAAAGAAGTTTGAAGAATATCCCATGCTTCCTTGGAGGTTGTTGCATTTGCAACCTTCTCGAACATCTTGTCATCCAAACCTTGATGGATGAGAGTGAGTGCCTTTTGATCCTTCTTCTTTGAG
>NW_017703849.1:0-1340 GCF_001879085.1 Nicotiana attenuata | reverse complement strand
AGCTACCGGCTCCTCCTCATAGGACAAGTCCTTGTCCAACTGGACAGTGCTGAAATCTAACACGTGGGCTGGATCGCCGTGATACCTCCGAACCATGGACACATGAAACACTGGATGCACGGCTGACAAGCTGGGCGGCAAGGCAAGTCTATAAGCCACCTCTCCCACACGATCGAGGATCTCAAATGGGCAAATGAACCTAGGGCTAAGCTTGCCCTTCTTCAGCCTTAGCAATTTGCTAAAACCCCTCCATGATAGGTTGAAAAAACCTCCACCTCCGTGGACTTCAGTCCACACTAATGTTATCAAAAAATTCAAGTTGAAAGTCAAAAATCTTCCTTGCTTATCTCTCCCTGATCCTTCTGCATTCAAAATACTTGAGACTGATGTATCAGACATTGGCTATGGTGGCATTTTAAAGCAGAAAAAAGATGACAAGGAACAAATTATTGCATTTGCATCAAAACATTGGAATAATTCCCAACAAATTATCCACATTAAAAACAATTTAGCAATTGTTTGTGCATTTCTAAATATCAAGCTGATTTATTAAATCAAAATTTTTTGTTAAGAATTGATTGTAAAGCTGCGAAATCTGTTTTACAAAAGATGTACAAAATTTTGCTTCTAAACATATATTTGCTAGATGGCAAGCATTTTTATTATTTTTTGATTTTGATATAGAATATATCAAAGGGAGCTCAAACTGTATTCCAGATTTTCTTACCCGAGAATTCTTGCAGGGGAGATAAAATGCCAAGAAAAAAGAAAGCAGAAATGGCAGATCCCCACTACCAGCTCTTCCTCCACCGGAGAAAAATATTACTAAAGCAATACCCAAAAACTCTAGGTCAGATTATCAAATAGCTCAACCCATCCTTTAGCATCATCGGGCTGAGCGAACATGTCGGGGATGTAATTCATTCGCTTTGGATGGTGGAAAGCAATATGATCATCCCAGTCCCTACACTGAATTTCTTGCCGATATTCGCCCTTTTGGAGATGCTCCATGAGCCAAAGTTGAAGTAGCAGATTGCAGCCTTCGAAGTGTTTCGCTCCTTGTTGTCACATCTCTAAGGCTCGGTATATGTCTGCAATAATCATGGGTACAATGCTGAATGCCTGCCCGCCAATCCCCTCCATTAGGGTTTTGGTTACTATAGACAGCCTAGTATGAATTCTACTTTTCTTCATCGGAAAACAATTAGACCCAGGAAGCAAAATATGAAGATGAAAACCCTGCGATGGACGTGTCCCAAGGATGTGTTGGCAAACTCGCCAGAGTAGATACAGTAAGATTTGCTGTGACCGTACCTTTCATACAAGTAGTCAAAAGGGAT
>NW_017703848.1:0-1341 GCF_001879085.1 Nicotiana attenuata | reverse complement strand
CAATACATTTGGAAATTCAAAAATAATTTAAAATAGAAAATAATTTGAATTTTTTAAACCTTCCCACTTAACTACAACATGGACTCCCACGTTGGATTCAAACTCTTTTTGAGCATTTTTTAAAAATTATTTACTAAACCTTAAAATTAAAAAAAAAATATTACTCCAAGTCTAAATCATTAAATTTACTTTTTCAGACGTTGCGAAATGTAGTGAAATACTTTTTAAAAAATTAATTTACATATTTGATACTGTACTTTTTAAAATTATTTATTCAACCTGAAAATTCAAGAACATAATATTTACTCCAAGCTTAACTTATTAAATATACTTTCTCAGAAATTGCGAGAATGTAGTGAAATAGTTTTAAAAAATTATTGTACATATTTGATATTATATCTTATCATCTAAAAGACAACACGGTAATAAGCTTAATAGCCTGTTTGGGGATTGTGTTTATTTTCCTTTAAAAAAATGTAACGATCCGACCCGTCGTTACGGGAGTTACGGCCCCGTTTTCCCCGTTTTATGCTCCTATATATTTCATTATATGTGTTTGGAGAATTTGAAGTAATTCGGTTAGAGTTCGGTTAGAAATGAGACAATAAGTCTCTTTATGAGAAGGTTAGTTTGGAAAAGTCAACCGAATGTTGACATATGAGTTAGAAGGCTCGGAATGGATTTCCGATGATTCGCCTAGTTTCGGGGGATGATTTGTGACTTAGGAGCGCAATCGGAATTGAATTTGGAGGTCCGGTGTAGAATTAGGCTTGAATTGGCTAAGGTTCGATTTTGGTAAATTCCAGACGGTAGGTGAGATTTTGATCCGAGGGTCGGAATGGAATTCCGAGAGTTGCAGTAGCTCCGTTAGGTGATTTTGGATATGCGTGCAAAGTTTCAGATCATTCGGAGGTGTTTAGGTCGGGTTTTAGATCAAATGCAAGTTTCGGAAGTTTTAGTTTAACTTAGGCTTGAATCCGTGGTAATTCGATGATTTTGATGTTAACGATAGTGTTTTGATGATTGGAAAAAGTTTGAATAAGGTCTTGGGGTGTGTTGGTGCTATTGGTTGAGGTCCCGGGGGCCTCGGAGTGATTTCGGGTGGTTAATCGGTGAATCTTGATGTTTGTTGCAGGTCTGGTGCACCTGGCTTCTGGTATTTCCGCGTCTGCGGAAAAGGAGCCGCAGAAGCGGTTCCGCAGATGCGGCTAAGAGATTGCATAAGCGGTCCATGAGGGACCGGGGTAATTCCACAAAAGCGGACGGGGTATCGCTTCAGCGGGTCCGCATAGGCGAAAATGAGGCCGCAGAAGCGGAATGGTGAGATCCGCAGAAGCGGAT
>NW_017703847.1:0-1341 GCF_001879085.1 Nicotiana attenuata | reverse complement strand
TTAGAGGGTGGTAGCCCTATATCCTTTAGCTTCCACTTTACCATCAGATGCTTTTCTAGCTTCTCGGAAGGGGTCTGGATCCTGTTGCCGAAGCTCATAATTCCGGGTTTCGTGTATCAATGCTTCTAGATTAGTGTTAAGGGTGTGGTCGAAGATCAGGCTTGACTGACCGACTTCATTGACGGCGCATTTCGTTCTGGGTGGTGTTTCAGTAATTATGAGTGGCCTCTAAAGTCTTGGTAGCCTTTAGTCACTTTTGCTTACCTATCTTTTCCCATAGGATTCTAAACCTTCCCCTGATCTACGATCACCCTAGTTTGCACTTTTTTGTAAAAGTTTGTTGGTTCGGCAAATTATTAAGTGGCAGCTCTTTCTACGGATTCGTCTGCTGACGAGGATTCTGATGTTTCGGATGGAGATAGTTATGCTGATGCTGATGCCAAGGCTTATTCCACTACGGATACAAAAGACAGAAAGGGATTATTCCTCCTTTCGGGATTTCGAATTCATTTTCTTCCTTCCCCGAGCCCACCTTTAGCCCTTTCTTCAACTACTATTGTGGTAGGAACACATTCTTCGAGCAGGAGAACATTCTGATTTGAAAGAAGTAAAAGCTAGGCTAGTTGCGGTGCCATCTTAATCTTCTAGTTTGCCGCGTCCTCTTGCTGCTTCCTGAGGAGATACTGAAGAAGCACGCAATGGAGACGGCGAGAACTTACGACAAGGTGCAACCTTGAAAGGAATAAGGTGGAAGCAGAGTATGAAGAGTTGTCACAAAAGAGAAGGAATGGGTGAGGAATTGACACATGTAAATCCTTTAGCAAGTAGGAGAGCCATCAAATTTCAGAAGCAGTGATAGCTAACGCTTTGTATTCAGCTTCTGCACTAGCGCGGGCAACTGTTGGTTTCTTTTTAGAGCCCCAAGAAATTAGATTGTCACCAAAGTAAATGCAGAATCCAGTGGTTGAGCGACGAATTGTTGGACAACCAACCCCGCATAAGAGTAACAAAAAAAAGTGTTGAGATAGGGCGATGAGGAAATCTAAGACCATAATATAATGGAGAGTGCCTTTCAAATACCTTAAAATGCGTTTAAGACACTGATCATGAACAGTGATGGGATTGGCCATAAACTGGCAGGCATGATTAACAGCATAGCGGAGGTCCGGTCGAGTGAGAGTGATATATTGGAGAGCACCAACAGTACTCCGATAGGCCTGAGGATCAGAGGGAGGTGTACCATCCAAAGCTGAAAGTTTAGAACCGGAAGCAATTTGTGTAGCACAAGGTTTGCAACCAAGCATGTTGGTCCGGCGGAATCAATCTAAAGCATATTTGGTT
>NW_017703846.1:0-1342 GCF_001879085.1 Nicotiana attenuata | reverse complement strand
AGATCCATTCAGGCCTACTAAGTGGTTGCAATTTTTTTTTAAAAAAAAATACAGACTTAATGGTCAAGATCTTAATAATTATTCAGATTTAAAAAACAGATGTACTTAATGACTGAGATATGAATGATTAAGTTTCAGACATCCATTAAATGCAAACAAATAAGGTCTTAGACAATCTTAGTTTTTTATTCCCGAGATAGTGTTGTGTAAGATTTCTCAAAGTAACTGCAAATTTGGGGCTTGATCTCCAAACTTCCTTGTTTCTTTTGTTAAATTGTACATATTTATCACTTTCGTAATAAATTATTATTAGTTTCCCAAAAAAGTTGCATTGTTTTCTTTTTTCTTTACTCTTCATTTCATGTATTACTTATTTGAATTGAAGAAAATACCTAGAAAAACAAAGGTTTTACTATCTGATGAAAGAAAAGTAATCACATACATTTATATGTACATCTAACAGATAATTAGTGATCATATATTAAAATCATACACACACACACACACACACACACATATATATATATAAAAGTTTCTTTAAAGAATCTTTTACAATAGAATATTCAGTTCATTTAAGCACTAATTCTAATTAAAACTTATCTTTCTGATTCCATCATTATAATAAAAAACTAAATTGTGTATGCATATAACATAAAGTTATATACCATCTATCTCGAGTAAATTATTAAAAATAAAATCACTGATATATTCTATAATCGCGCCAAGTATGGGCAGGTTCACTAGTTTGCCTAAACTTTAAGTAAAGTATGTAAACCACAATAAAATGGACCATGAATTATAATCGATATCTATGTCATGTTGCTATCAAATACCTTGCATTTTATATCCTTAGGGGTCGTTTGGTACGTAGACAAAATAGTACCGGGATTATAATTCCGGTACTAACTTATACCACATAAAAGATGGAATAATATAATCCCACAATTGATGGTATAAAGTGGGATAAGAGGGATAAGATTTTGGATTATGTTTATACCTTGTTTGGTTAGAGGTACAAATTTATCCCAGGATAAATTTATACCTCCAACCGAACAAGGAACAAATTTAATCCCAACTCTTATTCCACCTAATACCTCATACCAAACGACCACTTACACCTAAAGTGTGGCGTCTAGGTATTCAAAAGAAAAAGAAGGCAAGAAAGTACACAATTAAAGATAATTAGTATAAATTTATGTGTGTTGTGTTTTTGTGTACACTTCCTCCATTTCAATTGAAATTAGTTTATGGATACACACGTTACATGTGGATCTCATGCTTACAAGTACAAGCATTTTAAAAGTGATAAATAATATTAAAATATGTGTGAGTTACACAATAT
>NW_017703845.1:0-1342 GCF_001879085.1 Nicotiana attenuata | reverse complement strand
AGAACTTAACACAAGCTGGAAATGGAGATCAAAAACGTCACCTCAGAGCTGATTTTGTTATGGCAATCCACAGGCATTTTTTGGCTACATTTTTTGGATAAAGCTAAAGCATATCGGGCTGGGATTTCAGCAGGTCAATACAGCGGAACATATCAAAAACATACTCAAGGGAGGGAAACAACAAAATGGAAAAGGAAGATAAGTGAAAAAGAGAACAGAAAGGAGGCACGCGGTCACCTGGGAGCAGATTTTATGCAACTCTTGAACAGGTACATTTGGAGATTGTGTTACATGGAACTCATGAGGAATTGGATCAGTAATGGAGCAACTATAGGATTGGTACATCACCAAGGAGGAGAAGAACACATCATGATCATAGGAACAGAGTTATTCTTCCATGATAGAATTAGCAGTGGTAGATATATCATATTTGATTTTGGTAGACCTCATCATGTGATACTAATGTTGAGTACTATGCTCAATATTGGTAATAGGTTCTATGTAGCTTTCAAATTTTATGCTTTTCATTTGTTACACCTCCGGACAAACTATGTTTTTGAATTGCTTATATTAATAAAAAACTAGCTCTAGGCTTTGCCTAGTGGATAGCTAAAAAAAAAAAAAGACATAGGGACTAATTGGCAAAATACACAAAATACAAACCTATTCCCTACCCCTATATAATAGTACCTACACCTAAATAACACCTACACACCATATACACCCAAAATCCGAATCAGCCGCTCAACACCCAAAAAGGACCCCCTCCCCTTCCTAGAATTTCATCTTCCTCTTCAAAAACACCCGTGAATCTCAGCTTCAAACCAGTCCAAAAATGCAGCCATGGAATAGCCCGTAAGCCTCATCGTTCAGCCACAAATACCAGTCCCAAACAGCCCAAAACCGACCAAATATCTACTCCAAAATCCAGCTCTGTCCTACCCAATAGAGCAACAAAACCTTCCTCAAAAAATTAATTGAAAGCTGTTCAAAAATGCACTAACAACAGACCCGAAAACAGCTCCAAACCAGTGCGAAAAGTAGCTTGAAAGCACCATCCAAACCCAGAAATGAGTCTGTTCGAAGATGCCAGTCTGGTTTTCTAGTCCGTAGCTTGCGTGAGGATTGATGTTCTATAGTTTTTATTTTCATTGTATCCGCTCTAAAATTTCAGCAGTAAAAGGTCCGTTCCTTCATCTCTTCCCTATTATTTGACCATGTGTCTCTGTAGTGGCTTGCACAAATGAATAGATCGGCATGACGTTCAGTGTGTTTTCATTGATTTTTGGATCATTTAATCTGATTTTTTTTATTCTTATTTCAACATTGATGAACATTAAGC
>NW_017703844.1:0-1342 GCF_001879085.1 Nicotiana attenuata | reverse complement strand
TCCATTGTTCCCATGAGTTCGAGCACTATGATGAATGTTTTATATCTTCATTTGCTTTGATGGGAAAGAACACAATGATAAATGTTGAGGTTCCGTAGCTTCTGCTCGACACTTGTCTCTTTGTTTTTACACTTTCATCTACATATCTGTTTTCCCGCACGTATCTGTGTACAATATGTAGTCCCCCAAGTGTTTGAGCGGTGAATTATGAAGCCTCGAGCACTTGGTAATCTTCTTCACCTGGTCCTTTTCCTGAAAAGGAAATACATACGGGACTCGAGGGTGCGATTATAGATGAAGACTGCTTAACCCGTGTATACTTCTATCAGAATAATTGTAACCCTGGGCTAGGAATTTTAATTTATTTCCTTTTGCCTTACAGGTCGTGACTCATCATTTAGTACAGGTTAGCGTTTTGCCTATCATCTAAAATCGTTAGTAAAATTTTAACAATTCAAAAAAATAAATAATTTAACGTGGTGATACCTGACCGTGGGTTTTTTCTTAGAAGTAGTATCTCTTCAAATGAACTGCATTCCAATGTGACGGAAGCACCTTCCCGTCCATTGTTTCTAATTCGTATGCTCCTTTTCCTGCAATGTCCCGAACTCTGTAGGGTCCCTCCCAAGTTGGGCTTAGTTTACCCGCGTTGGCTGCCTTTGTAGATTGAAAACCCTTTAAAGTACACGAAGTCCCAACGTTTGTAAGTANNGTAAAAAACGGCATGAATTGGGCATCCTAGTTGAAGAACAGGTAAACATGTGCCATGGATCAAACAGGAATATGCTACAAGTATACGAACCATACTAACATGTAAGACATGGCAAGTTAACAGGAACTAAGGCATGCTAGTTAGAGAGCAATACATAAAGAGGGCCCTTTTATATATATCAACACTTAATGAAGAAGACGTCTCAACTTCATAATGGTGTTACAATACGATGAAAGAAATAGGAACACACATGTTTCACTTGGAACCATTTTGACAAGTTTTTATTCACGAACTTTGAAAAGCTTTTGAATATTACATGTATTAAAATACATCTATAACTTTCTCGTAACTGTTTTTCTTGTAACAGATTTTTTGCAAAATAAATATAATTCTAACAAGGTTTTTTCTTATAACCCATTTCAGTATATCGTCATGACCCTATCTTCATGTACTAGGAAGGGTTTGAGAGGTGACTCCATTGTTCCCATGAGTTCGAGCACTATGATGAATGTTTTATATCTTCATTTGCTTTGATGGGAAAGAACACAATGATAAATGTTGAGGTTCCGTAGCTTCTGCTCGACACTTGTCTCTTTGTTTTTACACTTTCATCTACATATCTGTTTTCCC
>NW_017703843.1:0-1342 GCF_001879085.1 Nicotiana attenuata | reverse complement strand
ACTACTTGGTATACCTCAATATACGTGCTGGGGATACTCTTGGTATCCCGAGGATCTCTTGGTATCCTCAATATATGTACTGGGGATCTCTTGGTATCCCGAGGATCTCTTGGTATCCTCAATATATGTTCTGGGGATCTCTTGGTATCCCGAGGATCTCTTGGTATCCTCAATATATGTACTGGGGATCTCTTGGTATCTCGAGGATCTCTTGGTAACCTCAATATATGTGTCGGGGATCTCTTGGTATCCCGTACTACAGTCAAATTCAATATATGTGCAGGGGATCTCCTGGAATATTCATCCGTAGTCCCAAAATAAAAGAAAGACAACAATATCAAGGAAAGAATCCACAATTTCATTCAAGAGCGAAACAATATGAAGTAACACAGTATAATGATAAAGATAACAACAATTACAACAGAGAAAATATCACAGAGAGAATACAACTCAACACAGAGATGGCAACCGGGGATCTACCAGGATACCGTCCTGTAGCCCCCAAATGTAAATATCCAACAACCGGGGATCTACCAGGATACCGTCCTGTAGCGCCCAAATGTAAGTGTCCAATGGATCTCCCGGGTGTCGTCCCGTAGTCCAACTCATAGTGCGCCGGGGATCTACCGGAATCTCAAACCGTAGTCCCCAAATATAACAGACAAGGGGGATCTACCGGAATACCACATCCATAGTCCCAAATAAACAGACAAGGGGGATCTATCGGGAACCGCCCGTAGTCCCAATGTAAACATGCAGCAACAACACAAGGATAATCAACTCAAACCAATTAATATCAAAATGGACAGGTAATTCTAACCTAACATGCTATACAGAGTTCACATAAACAGTTTAAGCAGATAGGACAATTAATACACTTAAGCATGCTTCCCTAAACTACGCAATAGGCTTAAAAAGATACAAGTGATGTTCAAGAAGAAAGAAGCACAGTTAATTTACTTAATGAAAAACGGGTTTCCAACAATTAGCATGTTTACGCACTCGTCACCTCACGTACACAACATTCATATAACAACAATACCAAATCCTAGGGGGAATGTCCCCCACACAACGTTCTTGCCACAAGTACTTGACTCCAAATGGCCCAAATCTATTCAATTCAATTGCATAATGTAAATAACACTTCAAGTAACTGATTCTAAAAATAAATTCTAAGCTAATACGCGAAAATTGGTAAAAAATGACCAAAAACACCCTCCGGGCCCACGTCCTTGGAATTTGGTAAAATTTATATTTTTCAAAAATCTCATACTCTCACGAGTCTAACCACTACCAAAACTTAATCCTAAAACTACCAACCAATCAAAAATTCCCCAAAACT
>NW_017703842.1:0-1343 GCF_001879085.1 Nicotiana attenuata | reverse complement strand
ACACTAGCGGATCTTGAGGGGTGCCTAACACCTTCCCTCGAGATAATTTCTAGCCCTTACCCAAACTCTGGTTCTTCATCTCAAATTCTTCCTTAAAGTGTCCTAATGCACTATAATCATTAGGTGGCGACTCTTCAAACTAAAAAAACCCAATTCTCGCAAGGGAATAGAGTTGTCCTCCCGAATGTCGTATGCCCGATTCCGAACTCCGTTTTGGAAGAAAAAGGGGGCGTCGACAGCATGGCGACTCTGCTGGGGATTCATTAGGCTTTTACCACTTCATGTTATATGTGACTTTACTGTTTTCTTTACCGCTTTGTTTAATGCCTTTATTTGAAACTGACTTGTCTTTTTGTTTCCTTTTTCTTTAACGCTTTCATTTACTGTTTCCTTCAATACCGTTGTAATTTTTGAGCAATTATTGTAATCATTATGAACGTGAAAATACATGACAATTTGTTTCATTCTTGTAATTGCATCTTCAACATCGTATTCCACTCGTGCCAAACAAATACCATAGCAACGCTTGATGAGTTGTTGCGCTTTTCCAATATTATTATGCCCTAAATTTGGCAAAGGCATATTTGCGGTAAACTAGTCGATCAGCGGTGCAGTCGACGGTTCCGTGCCTTTCCCTCTTGAGTTGTCCGCTCAAGGGTACCGGTCTAGCACCCCATAGAAACCTTATTCTATTTAACTGTACATGCATCACTGTCAAACCTAGTCGAGTCAGTTATGTTGTCCACATAATGACTCTTTAAGATAGCCTTATCCAAAGTCCACTGGGTTCCCCTGGGACCCAAACGGACAACACCATACTCTGTGTATTTATTTGGAGAACTAAATGCTGTTTATGCCAATTATTGATTTAAATAGTCGAGTCCGGCGGGGGTGAGGGACTAACACTTTGTTTTGCAGAAAATGAGGCACGAAGTCCCCAAATTCGGCATGGTAACCAACATTCACCCAAGGTTGCTAAGCTGGTGGGAAGACCTTCACTGGCAGAATGCCGAGGGAAGCGAAGGGAGACACTTGGCTAGAGCTTACTTGCTGCTGGGACTGCGTGAGCTGGTGAAGCTGTTCGATGGAGCTAAAGATGCCGAGTCCGGGGAAGGTCATTCTGGGACCAAGTAGTTAGGAGTCTTTCTTTTGCTTTAATGTAATAAGGCCCACGACCATTAGTAACATTTTATTTTCCGCAATTTTAGCGTCATTTTGGGATTCGTCTTATTTTTATCAATAAAATGAGGCATTTAGCATTATAAGTTCTCCAAATCAACTTGTCGCTAGGCCTACCTCGGGCACACGAGGCACCCAAATTAGGACACGATTTATATTCTTGC
>NW_017703841.1:0-1343 GCF_001879085.1 Nicotiana attenuata | reverse complement strand
TACTGATTCAATCACATAGAGACCATGCCTATAGGATTTAACGCTTAACTTTACCGCAAAATCACCTAGAAAGCATGTCTATAGGATTTAACATTCATGTTCTGTAATGACACATATAGAGATCATGTCTATAGGCTCTTGCATTTCTGCATATACAAATGTCATTAGGCAAACCATTTATAGGATCAATAACAAAGTTGCATATAGACATCATGTGTATTAGACTCCCATTAATGTCATGAAAGGGTGTTAAAATCGGTAAACGTATAGAAAGCATGCCTATAGGAAACCTCGTCTTTAATAGCATCATTCGTTCTTAAGCAGTATCGATTGCTGGAACTAGTGTCTTTACTAAAACTGGTAATTTTCTACTTCTGAAACCCGTTAAAATTGGTAAACCTTTTTCCTATAACCAATCTGCACTCCCTCGAAACTCGTAAACCTTTTAATTAGTCTACATCTTTTCTGAAACAACTGGTAACTCTTTTCTAAAATCGGTTTGCATCTTTTCTCTTTGTTTAAACTGATAATTCTTTTTTCTAAAATCAACTTGCATCTTTTCTGAAACTACTGGTAACTCTTTGCATCTTTTTCTTGAAATTAATAGATCCTACGCCTAGGTTTTTATTTCAACTCATAAACAAAGGTTGGCTAATTAATGAATTGGGTCAGTCCCTGACAACTATATCCGAGTTGCCTAATGCAGACTCTCTGTTTAAATACATATGTTGAACCAGTCCGCTCGCAACTTAATTTAATCTAAGACCAAATCAGTATTTATCAAGGCATGCTAAACTAAATGATTGTTTGACTTCTGGGGTTAATTTGAGCCTTGTATGCTTGCTTGTCCTCCCCTTTTACTTGATACTTGTTTTGAATGTCGAGCTAGAATTTTATCCTTTAAACTCCACAAAGGCCCCCGTCCCTTTCTTCCCCTTTAGGATTAAAAGTCCTAATACCCCGGGACTAATAGGATTGGGATGGGTAGTAGCATGCGATAAGTAAACGATACCGTTCCGCGCTTTAATACCTTAACGGGGTGGGAAGGGTAGACATGGAGATGATGATTACATGATAACACTCCGTGTACAACTGAGTACCAGTGTTGTGCGAATGATCCATGTAATGTATAAACCTAGGACCCCTTTCTCCTTCTTTATTAGTTTAACAAAATTTTCTGAATCTTTAAAGCTATTGCATTTTCAATTTCTGCTTCTCGCATGATCTTTCGGATTATTTGCACTAAGTACTTGACCTTTTCCTCTACTTGCACGTTTTTTTACAAAAATTGCTCCTTTAAAATTCAGTACTTCTTTTAACCTTTTGTGCTTCTTGTACTTGTT
>NW_017703840.1:0-1343 GCF_001879085.1 Nicotiana attenuata | reverse complement strand
ATTATAAATCTTTGTATATGATAATTTGGTAAGTGAAAAAAAGATTAAGTGACGTGGGACTATTTCTTTTATTAAAAGTTGAATAGCTGGAATGGAACTTCATGTTCCAGCGGTAATATTGAGTTAGAGTATGTGGTAATCTGTCCTTATCTTTTGCTGTTGAAATGTAGTTGCTATAACAGTCACACTGAGGCACTAAAGCACTGCAGTTCAGCTGGATCACAGACAACCAATTGAGACGCTACAAACATACCTTCTACTTTATAAATCACTAATATCTACACTCTACACACATTTCATTCTTATTTCTTTTGGTTATTAATGTTTACTTATTTTATAAACGGAAATGGCCTAAAAATGCCACTCAACTTTCAGAAATGGTCTATCCATGCCATCCGTTAAAAAATTGCTATTTCCATGCCACCGCCGTTACACATTTGGCCCATCCATGCCATTATTTGACTAACGGCTCAATTTTTTTAAAAATTTTTATAACACTCACATTTCCACGTGTCGTGTCGTCATTGATCCGAATTAACCCATGCCCCACTTAATTTTAGTGGTTAGGTCGATTTACCCAAACCCCACCCGGTTAAAATTTGCCCAAATAATTAACTCAACCCAAACCAAAGCTAACCCTTCCAATACCCCCTACTCCGGTCATCTTCCCCAAATAAAAAATTGGATTTTTGGTATAAGTTAAAAAACACGACAACAGAGCATTAATGCTATCTTGCTTGATTACCCTTGTTCCTTTTGAGATGTGGTATTCAGCTGGGTCGGAGAAAAAGAAGGACATGGTTAGTCAGATGCAACTCATTACATATATTTCCACGCAATCATGTGAAAAATGAAAGAGCAAATTAATCACCTGGATGTAGAAAGCGCATAACAATGAGTCATGTTATTAAAAAGGAAAAAAGTTGATTGTTTCAGAGATGGAGTCTGGAAGGTGAAATCTTCCCATGAAATTGAAAATCGACCAAAAACACAAACAAAAGCATCTGTAAGAAGAAGATATTAATACTCCAGCATTATTAATACTTAGATGAAATAGCATAAATATCTACTCATAAATTTAACTTGAAATATTGTATTGGGTGATACCCGTTTTTTGCTTGAGCCCGACCGGGTTGGGTCCGGTCCGGGGCAAGTCGGGGCCATCGAACCCGACCTGGATGCAAGGTAGAACGACGGCCACGTCTACAACCGAGGTAGAGTCATTTCGAGACCGTTGCAGAGCTCGATATGAGTCACCACCGGATGGAGAAACACACAAGGTCGGAAGCCGGACTCGTAACGGATAACCAAGCGTCGCCGGATATCTCGCCCAAACGTGATTT
>NW_017703839.1:0-1343 GCF_001879085.1 Nicotiana attenuata | reverse complement strand
GTTTTAATCTTCAATATTTGGCTTAGCCTTTTTTCTTGAAGGAAAATGTTTGGGCATCTATAAATTAAGGATCGTTGCTTCTTACTCAGTATTTTGTACTCTCTTTTATATAGTGGATTGCTCATCTCCGCCTGTGGATGTAGGTCAATTGATAGAACCACGTTATATATTTGTGTCTCTTTCGGTATATTTTTCTTTTGTTGTCCGATTTATCGTCGTTCAAGGTTTCATTTACTAGGTTCTGCATGACACCTGATTATTTTGATCCTAACAAGTGGTATCAGAGTGAGGTTTAAGACTGGTTCATCTTGGCAGGTTTAGTTCTTTCCGCAACCTATTTGACGGTAATCGTGATTTTTGTCTAAGAAATTTGACAAGAGTGCTACTCACGTTGAGACAAATTTTGTGGTGGAGATTTGGAGATGCGATATGTTGATGATTATGTAAATAAGGTGGATCAAGGTTATTTTGTCAGAAAATTCGGGCAAAGGGGAAGAAATGTTAGGTGTTTGTCCTGATTTTCTTACCATATTTGATTTTTCTATTATTTGAAGGAAGGACAACATATTTACTAGAATTAGGTTTTTCTTTTCCTAGAAGAAAATTATAGTTCTTCCATATTTGGCTTGTGCCTTTTCTTGGAGGAAAATATTTGGACTTCTATAAATTAAGGATCGTTCCTTCTCACCCAGTATTTTGTACTCTCTTTTATATAGTGGATTGTTCATCTCCGCCTATGGATGTAGGTTAATTGACCAAACCACGTTATATGTTTGTGTCTCTTTTGGTATATTTTTCTTTTGTTGTTCGATTTATCATCGTTCAAGGTTTGATTTACTAGCTTCCGCATGACACCTGATTATTTTGATCCTAACAAGTGGTATCAGAGCGACGTTCAAGACATGTTTATCTTGGCGGGTTTAGTTCTAGTCGCAATCTCTTTGACAATAATCGTAATTTTTGTCTGAGAATTTTGAGTAGAGTTCTACCTACGCTGAGACAAATTTTGTGGTGGAAATTTGGAGATGCGACCTATTGAAGATTATGTGAAGAAGGTGGATTAAATGTTATTTTGTTAGAAAATTCAGGCCAATGGGGAGAATTGTTAAGTGTTTGTACTGATTTTCTTACCATATTTGATTTTCCTATTCCTTGAAGGAAGGAAAACATATTTACCATAATTGTATTTTTCTTTCCTAGAAGAAAATTATAATTCTTCCATATTTGGCTAGTCCATTTTCTTGGAGAAAAATATTTGGACTTCTATAAATTAAGGATCGTTAGCATCCACAATGTAGCCATAGGGGATTTGAGAGTCTTGTTTAGGGGAAAAATTTCTGGAC
>NW_017703838.1:0-1343 GCF_001879085.1 Nicotiana attenuata | reverse complement strand
CGAATAATGTATCGAGTATGTAAGGCACATAAATAAGTATATTACAGACATGGAAGGAAATATAGAGTAAATGACTCAACCTGTAAGTCCGAAAAACTCCGCAAATCATGAAATACTTTTAGTGTCATGCATATGCATATGAATGTCATGTCGTGCATAGGTACATGTGTTCATAACATCATCAAGCATCTGAGGGCATCCCATCATATCATTTCGGCCATTGTGGGCAAATCATCAACGTATACCAGCTGATCAGGTGGTGGTGCGCATATAATGCAGTAACCTTTTCCCATATCGTATATAAATATAATATACATATATACGCGTATATAACACCATCTGGTCATGGGTCAAAGTACATGTATAAATGCATGAAATACATATGAAATACGTTAATAAGATTTTCTCGGAATGCCATAAAAATCAATATGTCTTTCAGATAAACTTTATCAAATACATATTTTTCTGAGACCCATGAACAGACGATATAATAATAATTCACATGGGGAATCAAGAATATAGACACCCCTAGTATTTCTATGAATAGAGTCATTTATGAAAGTTGCGTATTTTGCTCGTTTCATTTGAATTATTCGGATCATGCCAAAAATAAGGAAGGGATAGCCTTAACATACCTGAGTCGATTCTGTTGAAGGAAGTACAAATATTTCATAACACCGAGGCAAGACTGTCCATTCTTTTATTATCAGTAAAAGATAGGCAAGTTGCACAAGAAAGAGTAGAATTTGAAGAAGGTCCCAGAATGTAGCACTACATATTCTAGCTGCTAGAAACTGGTACCGGTGAACAATCACTACTCTCTATTACTCAACGGCAAAAATGCTCACTTTCTTTATATATAAAAAACCACCAAGAACTATGAACATGTTGAATCAAGGAGTGCAGTAAAAGAGGTTCATTTTGACTGAAAAGTTGTTAGGATTTTAGTTCAAACCACATCAGCATGTGCTTCCTTACCATTAGCTTAAGTGTATCTCTACTAACCAGTATAGTTGTTGTATAAATTATATACATATATCCTTAGTTCCTTTGTAGAAAGCCACCTAATCTAATTTACTTACGAGTCATTTGTGTGGTTTGAGGCTTGCTGCCACGTTTTTGGCTATCAAACCTATCCAAAACTTGATTAAACTTCTACAAATCCCTTAATTATTTAGGTAATTTTTCCATTATCCAATAATTAATCAATTACCCACATAATTTAGAATTATCTCAATTTACTTAAAATACTACTCACTTTTAACGTACCTTATACCTCTTACTATCATGGCCATGTGGTACCTTGTATGGTACTAGTCCATAAATACCCAGGTATTTTAGCT
>NW_017703837.1:0-1343 GCF_001879085.1 Nicotiana attenuata | reverse complement strand
GGCCCCGCAAATTTATATGTTTTGTGCGGTGAGGCTCGTCTCATTTTTTATTAAAGGCAAACCTAAAGTAATCTACAATTTTCTATCATGTATTGTCTCTAAAAATAGAAGGAAAGGCCCTACTTAATTAGTTATTGGCCTACTCGCAAAATTCAGGTCACTGGGCTTTGATATTAGCCTGGAGAGGTGGAGTTTCAATCCAGCTTTATTTTTAAAAGGGCTGTAGACCAGTTATGGGCCTTTGCACAGGCCCAAATGAGAAACGAATTAGGACTAGAGCTGGGATGGGCTTTAGCAGAACTGAGGCCCAACTCGATCAACACAGGCTGTTGAGCCTTGATCCATCAACAGATTCCAAATCAAAATAGAAAACCCAATGGGATCCTAATAGCTTCTGAACTTATTTCACATTGTTCTAATGGTATTCAATGATTTTTAAAACAAAGGAAACAAGGTATACCCATTCAAATCAACGAACTACTAGTTAACAGACTAGTTTCATGCTCAAGTCACGTTTTAAACTTTGCTGCGTGTTCATATAGGATTCACCGAATTAACATGGAACAAACTACTCTTGCTAAATTCAGGGACTTAGTGTAGCGAAGATGTACTGAGTAATTACACCTACGATTACTGATTTTAGATACTAAAGTACTGCACTACCACAAAATATTTACTGGGCCTGAAATTGTCCTTGATATGAGCATACACACTAATGCCAGAATTAATCTCAAGTCCACAATATTCTCCTGATTTTAAAAGTCAAACTAACACAATTAATTAAACTATGCTAGTCCAAGGCTAATATTTTGGATGAACAATCACAAGCCTAATAGTCTAAATAGTCCAGTACAGTCCATATTAGTACAATATAAACAATGAACTAAATAACATTATTGCACTAAATGTCTGAGTACACGAATCAGGAAATAAACTAAATCAACACTTGTGCTTCAATTCTCCACATAGATTCATTCTTCACGTTTTCAGCTCACAATTATAAGAGTTACAATTATGTACCTGGAATTGAGTAAGATGATGAGAAATAGGAGTCAACTACAGTAGCAAATCAGCAGAAGTATACCAGCAAGCCACAGCAGATTCCAATTCCAAAACCAGGAAACGTTTTAACACTAAATCAACCAATCAAACAACCCAAACAACTTGAATAATACCACACAGACTCGAAATTAAACCCAGAAATACCCTCTGAAACTTCAGCAGCCAAAACACAAGGAATTTCAAGCCATTCTCCTCTTTAAATTAAGCTAGAGACTCGAAATAGTTGCTCAAACTCGAAATTGATCTAAGGAACTCAATGCAACAGTATTTTTCTGGAATTT
>NW_017703836.1:0-1343 GCF_001879085.1 Nicotiana attenuata | reverse complement strand
GTGCAACGGTCAGAAATTGAATTGAGTAGTTTTTTTTTAAATAGCCGTTGGGCCCGTTTAGGACCGTTTGGGACCGGTTGAACCGGCCCACTTAGGAGCCGGTCCCGGGCCCTAACGGTCCCGGTCCTAACGGGCCCCTACTGTGAACCGGCCCACATGGGATTATATGTCTCCTTTGTGCCGGGCTTAAACGTGTAGGACCGTTTAGGCCCACTACCCATATGGGCTCGCGGTCCCGGGCCGGTCCCGGGCCTAACCGGCCCACTTGCCACCCTTATTCCTAGGAGACCCAAATGATACCGGGATTGACCCGACAAGTGAATTACGGGGGATTTGCATCTATACCCGCTTTTTGGGTCACGTTTTAACTTGTGCCCGCTTTGCAAAAAAAATTGCAAGCGTACCCACTTTTTCCCGTAACTTCAGCATACGGGGCTGAAGTAACAAAGGCAATCACGCAAAACTTCAGCATTTTAGTAGACGGGCCTGAAGTAACAAGTGTGTTGAACCAAGTGTGCTGAAGTTTTTGTTTGTAATTGCTGAACTTAAGCATATTAGCTGAAGTTTTGTTCTCTATTTGCTGAAGTTTTTGTTTGTAATTGCTGAACTTAAGCATAGTAGCTGAAGTTTTGTTCTCTATTTGCTGAAGTTTTTTGTTTGTAATTGCTGAACTTAAGCATAGTAGCTAAAGTTTTGTTTTCTATTTGCTGAAGTTTTTGTTTGTAATTGCACTAAATAAGCTGAAGTTTTTTTGTCCTGGATTCATTAGTTTTGTCATTAAGCTTTTTCAAAAACTTCAGCAGAAGATGCTGAAGTTATTTAGTTCATTTATATAAACTTCAGCACTAAATAAGCTAAAGTTTTTTTGTCTTGGATAAGTTTTTTCAAAAACTTCAGCAGAGGATGCTGAAGTTATTTAGTTCATTTGTAAAAACTTCAGCACTAAATAAGCTGAAGTTTTTTTGTCCTAGATTTCATTAGTTTTGTCATAAAGCTTGTTCAAAAACTTCAGCAGAAGATGCTGAAGTTATTTAGTTCATTTGTAAAAACTTCAGCACTAAATAAGCTGAAGTTTTTTTTTTGTCCTGGATTCATTAGTTTTGTCATAAAGCTTTTCGTAAAAACTTACAGTAGAAGATGCTGAAGTTATTTAGTTCAATTGTAAAAACTTCAGCACTATATAAGCTGAAGTTTTTGTAAAAAGACTTTCTAACATGCTAGATAAATAATCACCTTATTCTTTCATAGTGTATTACTACTATAAAATAATCAGATTGCCAACAATATCTAAATCATCAATTTCGGAAACATTAAACGTGAAAAGAACAAATTATCATGAAAAG
>NW_017703835.1:0-1343 GCF_001879085.1 Nicotiana attenuata | reverse complement strand
TTCACAAGAAAAGGTGGAACCATCGTAGTAAGGGGTTGGGGGAAAATAAGAAATATAAGCACAACCATGAAGGTGACCATTTTTACCACCACACACATCACACACATTCCACAAATAAGATTGAGTTGGTGCACATAACTCGCTCTCAGGAACGTTTTGAAAATTTTGCCACGGGTGGTTTCCTTTACAATATGTATGGAGATCAATAGTAGAATTATCTACACCTAAATTCCCATAATTCCAAGATGCCATGTTTCTCAAATCGGTAGTTATAAAAAAAATACAAAAAAAAAAAATAAAACAGAAGAAAACAAAATAAAAGTTCAAACTCGTAACCTAGCAATATATACAGCTACAACTACACTGTTAGTTCCCCGGCAACGGCGCCAAAATTTGATCACGCCCAACTATGCCTTATAAAAAGGACTAAGCGGTCGCTGCAAATATAATCCGGTTTACAAGTCCGGAGTCGAATCCCACAGAGAACTAAGGTTTAGCTACAGCTGTTCACTATCACCAAGAAGATAAGCTTGAACAATTCCTAACCTATAGATATTAAGATTCTTGTGTTTAACTACTTAACTAACAAATTAAAATAGTAAATTAACAACTAACGATACTGAGGGTTAGAGAAAAGATTAAGGAGGTCTAGAGTTATGATTTCCCCAATTGTCGGAATCCTTCCCGCTATGTCTTCTATAATTTCGCCTAAGTATTCTCTACCGATCATGAGCACTCTTATTGCCGTAAATCTCTCCCGAGTAATTACGACAATTACTAGACGCACTCTCCCGAGCTACGCTAGCTGGCTTTTAATACAACTCACTTCATATCGCACCCAAGGCTTCGTTATCCCTAATCCCGCCTTTAAACCCTCGGTTATTGATCACTCATATACTCTGGGAGTGGTGTTGTTCAACAACTACCTAAATATGCACTCTTTCCCGAGTTATGCATACTAAATAGGCACAGCTAATTGAGAGCTCTTCAACCAACCAGAATATAAACGTAGTTGAACAAATAGAGAAAAGCTATGGCTCAATTATATAAAAACATAACAAGAATTTATCCTACAAAAGGTTCTATCAAAACTCTAGATAACAAATTAGCTATTCATAATAGTATGTAAAACTACAATACTAAAAGTCATAACCAACAATGAAAAAAATAGGAAGAGGAAGAAAAAACTCGTAGAAGAATTCCCCGCCTTGCTCCCAATGTGTTCTTGCCTCCAAGGGTGTTGTCTAACCCTAAAGTAGTGTCTCTTGCCTCCTTAGGTCTAATTTATGTCCAAAATGTCGTCCCCTCACTTTCTTGGCCGGCCTCCTTGTTTAATTAGGACT
>NW_017703834.1:0-1344 GCF_001879085.1 Nicotiana attenuata | reverse complement strand
AATACTTATAATGTGACTAGAAAGTACCACCAAACAAGTCGAACGCCTCTATGTTGCCTTCAATAATGTTCTAAATTTTTCCAAGAATAAGCTTATTAGGCAGCGTGCGAGCACACAAGCTAAAAGTGTTCTCAAAATGGATAGGGTGGTACCTATTGGAGGCAACCAGAGAAGAAAAACAGCAACTTGCCTTTTAGAGGATGTTGAAAATAGTATCTTACTTAAGAGGGAATAATGAAGGACAGTATACTAGCTTTAAAATTTAACGACTTATTTATATATATTGAACAAATTTTACCTTTTGAATTACCGCTATATCCATGATTGAATTAATTGAGGAAGTCAGTGTACCTTCTCTGTTGCTGCAATTTTATTGTCGTTGAAAGTTGGATTTTCTTTGATTGGACAGTTTGATAGGGAATGTGTCATGGAGATTCTATTTGATAGTGTGGTTTTTTCACCAGAGAAAATGCATTTCTTTTATTTTCTATGGTGAAGGTTAGTGCTTTCATAATGTTTACTTGCTTACTCTTTTCTTTTTTGTAGCTGAATACCAAATATGTGCTAAAATGCAATTTGTTAAATTTTGTGCTATCACAATAGGGACTGAAACAATCTGTTGGAAAATCAGAAAAGCTCAAACCTTTTTCTCATTTACTAACATGATGCTGCCAAGTTCGACCGGCGATGATACAGCTTCGCACTTTAAGTGTGCCACGTTCCAGTTGTTCGGTAGTTGTACACCGTTTCCTAACTCGAGTTTATACGAGCCTTTGCCGGTTATTTCGGCAACTCTATATGGTCCCTCCTAATTCAGGCCCAGTTTCCCGTCGTTTGGGTTCCTGGTGTGTAGTGTAACTTTTCTCAATACAAAGTCCTCAAATTGAAAATGTCGAAGGTTGGCTCTTCGGTTGTAGTACCTCCCTACTCGGTGTTTCTGGGTGGCCAACCGAACCAGGGCAACTTCCAGCCTTTCGTCCAGTAATTCCAGGCTCGTAGTCATGGCCTCGCCGTTTGACACCTGGAACCTGGGGCTCGGTTACCCTACCTCAACTGTTATTAACATTTACACTCCGTAGACTAGAGAGAACGGGGTCGCTTTGGTACTCGACTTCGAAGTCATACGGTATGCCTAAAGACTTCGGACAAGATTTCCTTCCACTTTTCCTTTGAACCGGTCAATCTCTTTTTTAGGTTTTGGAGTATAGTTTGGTTCGTCCGTTTTGCTTGTTTGTTTTCACTAGGGTGGTAAGGCATTGATAATATCTTCTTGATCTTGTGGTCTTCGAAAAACATACTTACCTTGCTGCCGATGAATTATTTTTCGTTGTCACAAACGATCTC
>NW_017703833.1:0-1344 GCF_001879085.1 Nicotiana attenuata | reverse complement strand
AGATTGGCTAAAAGCTGGAGGAAAAAGGAGAGAAGAGTCGTGTAGTCGCACATACAAGGACAAAGTCGTACATGCTACATGAAAGAAGGTAGCAATAGTTACTACATTGGATGAATTCCGACCACAGGTCGTGGTGTGAGAAAGAGGCCTAAAGGAAAGAATGCCCGGCCTTTGGATTTATTCATAAAACACTTGCCTAAATGGCAAGGACAATATAAAAGTATTTGTAAGAGCTATAGGTTATGAGACTGATAAGCGCATCAGTCAATACATAAGTTGATAAAGTTTATTTCATAATATTAACCGAAGGCATATTGATCTTCTGACATCCCGAGAGATCTTATTGACTTACTTCTAATGCATTGCATTCATTTATACATGTACATTGACTCATGACCAGATGTCGTTATATATATGTATATTATATGTATATGGGGTATGGGGAAAGGTTATGGCGTTATATAGGCACCACCACCTGATCAGCTTGTACGTTGATGATTTCTCCCACAGAGGCCGAGATGATATGATGGGATGCCCTTAGAGGCTTGATGATGTAATGTACGCATATACCTATGTATGATATGACATTTGTATGCATATGCATGACATTATAACGTTTCATGATTCACATGCTATTCAGACTTACAGGTTGAGTTCTTTACTCCATGTTTCTTTCATGTCTTTTATATACTGCTTTCATGCCTTACATACGCGGTACTTTATTTGCATTGGCGTCCCTGTCACAACCCCAAATCCCCTGGTCGTGATGGCGCCTATCACATAACTAGGCCAGCCGAAACAACACGAACAATACAGAAGATCTTTTGTAAACATTGTATTTTTCTAAAACAAATTAATACCTCAAATCTTTCATTTTAATATGTATCAATAGAAATACGCGGAATCAAGTATGTAAATACATCAACCCAGCCCGAATCTGGTGTCACTAGTCATGAGCCACTAAATACAATTCAACACTGTCTGCTTAATACAATATAAGTCTGAAATATAAAATAATAAGGATAGGGAGGGGAAGGCAGGGCTGCGAATGCCGTACAACTACCTTACTATCTCCAAAGAACCTGCCACCGAGCTCAAAAATATCTAGATCTACACACAAAGTGCAAGGAGTAATGTGAGTACGCCAACCCAGTAAGTAATAAAAGTAAATAGTGACTGAGCAATAAGAAATCACGTAAACCACGTCATAGCACCACAATGGGTACATTATGTTTCCTAAAAAAACGGATATAAATCAAATTATCTCGTTAAAACTCCGATTTCAGTAAAAATCCTTAAAAAAAAAAAAAAAAAAAAAAAAAAAAAATGTCTTTCTAATAGTTC
>NW_017703832.1:0-1344 GCF_001879085.1 Nicotiana attenuata | reverse complement strand
ACCTTCACATCAATTTATATTACCCCATACTTCTTTAAGCACACTTACGCAAGAACCACCACTTATCAAGAATTTTTTTTTTCAACAATCCAACTATATATTTTTTTTCAATTCAAGTGGCTCTTCCTTTTTCAAAACAGTGCACCTTTCTCCTTATTTTATTAGTTCCACTCAAAAGCCAAACCAACCACCCCACACTTTAACTTTTACAAAGTTCATAAACAATTCAAGTGCTCATGAGGGCTTTCAATGGTTCAAATAGATGGTTAATTCAAACAAATGGGTAAGGCTTGTAATGTGGTTGCCAAAGAAACAGGATTACAGGCTCGAAGGGGTTAACTACGATACATAATAATTAGGCGGGTAAAATATACATATCTGGCTCAACAAAGAAATGCCTATATCACTTCCTAGACTGAATAAAACTCTATTTCGCTTTGCAAACACACGGGGCAAGTTCCAGGCATCAAATGCAATGCACAGAATATCACAAAAACCTTCAACACACATGGCACATAACTCACTCAGGATTGGATTCATCAAGACACCCTAGTCAGAGCAGTTAAGCAAATTTAGATCATACAATTTAAGGTACTTATACAAGAGTCAAAAACTGAGCCTAAGCGTCACAGCCAAAGTACTCACTATCTCAAGGCATAGCCAAGTCAAGAGATATTCCTTCAATTGAAAACACAACACAATGGCTCCTAACTCCAAAAAAAACTAGTACACCCGGTTCAAATAAAACCCTTGGAAAAGAACCGTGGTTTAAAGAAAAACCAAGGGGTAATTGCTACACTACCTAACAAACAAAAAATCTTTTTGGTATTTTCTTTAGACTTACTTCCCTCAAGAAAACTGTCTAGAAGATCCGTCATCAGGAAAAGTCCAATCTTTTAAAAAAAAACACAGCTAAAGTAGCATGAAAAATCACCCAGACAATCTCCTCACCCCACACTTAAAATTGTGCATTGTCCCCAATGCACACCCATACATACAAGAGGGTAAAAGAAACTCCCTGGTAGGCCAAAGGCCGAAGCACTAGCAGTTCATGGGGTACTCAGACTTCTCCCAAGCTTGGTCCTTCGTGTGGGTACCTCACACTTAGTTCCAACCATTTGATTTGCTGTTGCATCCTTCCAATACATTTGCTTTCCATGCTCCAAAAGAAAATAAAAAAAAATTGACACTACAAAAATAATACAATTAAAAAAAATAAAATAATAAATAAAATAAATAAAAGAAAGCAATAAAGCTGGGTTGCCTCCCAACAAGCGCTTGATTTAACGTCGCGGCATGACGTGAATCACTTTCTGCCTCCACTTTGAACTTATGAATTGGACC
>NW_017703831.1:0-1344 GCF_001879085.1 Nicotiana attenuata | reverse complement strand
GGTTAATTTCCGGTAAACGTTAGGGTTTAATTTAAGGGGTTACCGGTTTTTAAAGGGGAACCGGTTTAAACGGTAAGGGTTTAACCGGTTAGGTTTACCCGTTTTAAGGTTTTCCCCGTTTTTAAACCTTTCGTTAAAACCCGTTTTACCTTTTTTAAAACCCGTTTACCCGTTTTTTACCCGGTTTTTACCCGGTTTTTTACGGGTTTTTTACCGGGTTTTAGGTTTTAAGGGTTTAAAGGGGTTTTGGGTAAAAGGGGTTTACAAAAGGGGGTTTTTAACTTTTACCCGGTTTTTTAACCTTTTTTCCCGGTTTTTACCTTTTACCTTTTTACCCTACCTTTTAACGGTTTCCCGGTAACGGGTTCCGGGGTTTAACCCCCGAAAAAACGGTTTTAAAAAACGGTTAACCGGTTTAAAAACCGTTTTAACGTTTAAACTTTTTTAACGTAGTTTTAAAAACGTTTTTAAAGGTTTTTTAAGTTTTTACGGTTTTTACGTTTTTACGGTTTTTAAACGTTTAAGTTTTTAAAACGTTTTACGTACGGTTTTTAACGTAAAACCGTTTAAATTTAACGGGTTTAAGGTAGGTTTTAGGTCGGTTTTAGGTTTCGTTTTACCGGTACCTTTTTAACCGGGTTTCGTTTTAGGTTTTTTACCGTTTTACGTTTACGTTTTACCTTTACCGACCTTTTAACTTTTACTTTTTACGTTTTACTTTTCGTACTTTTAGTGTTTAATTCGTACGTTTTTACTAACGTAAATAGTAACTGACTCGTACGTAGTGTAGTAGTTAAGTACCGGTAAAGGTACGGTTAAGTTACGTACGTTTAGGTACGTAGTACGTTTACGTTAGTATAGTAGTACGTATAGTCGAGAGGAAGTAGTAGAAGTCCAAAAAACTAATATTTACCTTCGTAATTATTAACTTTTTACTTGTTGAGTTTCCTTCGTGTTGTGTNTATTATTCTACTTTGTCTATCACTGGATTTGTTTAGTTGTAGCAAAATGATTGAGACACACTGTATTTATTGCAAATGCTGCAGAAATGAATTCCAAAAAAGGTTGAAATTTTGGATCGAAATTTGTGTTGTTTTATCAGCCATTGGATTATTTGAATCTCAATTGAGTAGTTCAGCATTTCAACTTTCGGGCATGGCTGATATAGATTTATTGCCCAAGTTATTTTGCTTAAGGTCTAGACAACCATAATAGTGTCAAACAATCCAAAAATGTTATGACGAAAGACCAACAAACAACCTTGCCATTATGTGGTGTTTCTCCACACCCTTCCTCCTCTCAACTCCATAAAAACAGTAGTAAAAGAGACAACCCAATACCAAC
>NW_017703830.1:0-1344 GCF_001879085.1 Nicotiana attenuata | reverse complement strand
ATTTTTCGTACAAAACGTTTTAAATGGCAATAAAGTAGTTTCGGACATGGAAAAGGGACAAAACTATCCCTATCGTTTGGTAAATGGTTTATAAATACCCTCCATCCATCTATACCGTTCAAAAAAACACACGAAGTTAATTCTATTAACAAAATACCCCCGCGACTAACGACAGAACTGATGGAGTGTGTTTTTTTGAACGAATAGATGAACGAGGGTATTTATAAACCATTTAGCAAACGATAGAGATTTTTAATTGGGCCACGTGGCAATCTTTGACTGGAACAAAAAATGGATATTATTTCAACCCATTTACCTTATCTGACCCATTTACAAAAATGGGTAGTATCTATCACACCCATTCTCACTCATCTGATCTCCCCCTTTCTTCTTCTCCAATTGGGACACTGCATACCCACAATAACAAATTAATTAAAGAATAGATAAATCCCAAAATTAAATAACCCGAAATTCAAACCAGATTCTGAAATTTCTCCAATCAAACTCAGGATAAGTATTGAAACTCTTAAATGGAAAATCAACAGATACATTTGGGTTGTTAAGTAAGAAGACAAGGATCAAAACAAACCAAAAATCTGAAACAAAAAAACTGAGCCCAAATGCTAAAATTGTCCAAATATATCAATCAAATCTAGGAGAATTGAAACTTTGAAAGGGACAAGTAATGGGAAATCTTTGGATTGTTCATAAGAAGACAAAAGAGCCACGAAATAACAGGGAAAAAACAACTACATATAGCTGATACAAGCGCACAAGAAAATTTAAATCAAGGTGCTAAAAATCTTGAAATGTGAAAGGGTTACCATATTCTAGGATAAAGATTGAATCTATAAAAGGTAAAAAAAAAAAAAAGTAAAGGGTTACCTTTGGGATGTTCATAAGAAGAAGAAGAGGAGGACAAAGAGCCATGAATTGCATATGAAGTGAAAGCCAAAGCCATATTTTCAAACACAGAAAGATTTGTTTCAACAAAGAAACGCTAAAAATTCTTTTTGAGATGAGAGTGGGTGTGCTGGGTGATAAGGAAAAAGAGAGGAAAAAAAAAGCAAAGAAAAAGAAAGAAAATAATTAGGCGGGTCAAATAAATAGGGTCGGACCAGGTAAATGGGTAAAAATAAGACCCATATTTGATTCTTGGTCAAAAATCCCTATCGTCTGCTAAATGGTTTATAAATACCCTCCGTCCATCTATCCGTTCAAAAAAACACACTCCATCAGTTCTGCCGTTAGTCGCGGGGGTATTTTTGTTAATAGAATTAACTTCGTATGTTTTTTTGAACGGATAGATGGACGGAGTGTATTTTTTTGAACGGATAGATGGAC
>NW_017703829.1:0-1344 GCF_001879085.1 Nicotiana attenuata | reverse complement strand
ATGTATGCCCGGTTTTCGTCGAATCTTTTTGATCACCTTCAAAAACAAACCGGAATTCCGTCTTGACATGATAAATAGTGATGCCCACCTGCAGAGCGTAGTCCTCCCTGCAGCCTTGAAGTAGACTATTTCTCGAGTCTGATCTTATCCCCAAAGCCTTTTTGCAAAAGGAGTAGGTAGCGAGATAGATGACTAAAAGCTGATGATCTTTGCCTCTTACTAGTAAAGGGAAAAGCCCTATATATCTTATTAGTCAAGCCTAAAGGCCCTTTACTAATATAATAGAAGGTAAGACCGGCTTTCGCGCAGCAGCTGCGCCCTTGCTTCTTGCCCATAGAGAGTTAGGATATTTTGTGAGCTCCTTCGCCTAGCGGAAACCTCCGCTTTTCGGCCGTAATCCCGTGCTTTACCAACGCATTCAATGGATTCCACCATGAACCGGGAGCGGGCGAAGACATGCAGCTTCCATTTTCGGGGTACACAGTCACGTGCTGAGCAAAGAGGTATATATCACACTCATTCACAAGCGCAAGGTGCGGCATCCGCCCGAACGGGGAGAGGATTTCCCTAAAACAAAGATAGGCGTGTCAGGAAACAATGTGAAGTCACCCCGTATTTCGCTGTCCAGGGAGCTGTTGACTAATGACCTAAAAAATGCGTGACGTTTGGGAAGCATGAGCAACCCTTCGCGCACGAGATAGCAATGACAGGAGATTGACCGGTCGGGGTCGAGTGATCTCAGGGGTTTAGGGGTGCTTCTCCTGCTGCGACTACCTCTCTATTTTCAAAAGTATATAGAAATGGTAGGCACTGGGAGTGAGTGAACTACCCGGGGAGAAAGGGGCAACCTCTCGTATAGAAGGGAAGGGAAAGGGTTATCCGCTCATAATGATTGTAGAGTCTCTCGGGGTTGGAGGTCTAATAGTAGTCACATCAAGTCCTCCCCCTCTTACTCAGAATAGCTAGCGAGAGGAATACTACTGATTATCTATGAAAGAAGGCTTTTAAGAATGAAAAAAATCTTATCTTAAGGATAGAGAGCCCCCCGCCTGCCTTTTCAGATACGAGTGAGTGAGCGCTTTTTCTGCTATGAATGAATGACCTCTCCATTTATTTTCAAGCTTGCTCTTCAAACCGGCCTATCGCTCTCCTCTATGAAAAGGTTCTTCCGTAATCACTCTCAATAAGACATCCATTCCCCTTTCAAATGAAAAGAGAACTAGACTTTTCTCTTCATCATTGAAATCCGCCATTCAATCGCAGTGCGGTGCTCTCAAAAAGCTCAATCCTCTAAGGCTGAAACGAATAGATCAGGAATTCGACCTGGGATCCGCCCGTTCCGAT
>NW_017703828.1:0-1345 GCF_001879085.1 Nicotiana attenuata | reverse complement strand
CTGTCGACGCCCCCTTTTTCTTCCAAAACGGAGTTCGGAATCGGGTATACGACATTCGGGAGGACAACTCTATTCCCTTGCGAGAATTGGGGTTTTTAGTTTGAAGAGTCGCCACCTAATGATTATAGTGCATTAGGACACTTTAAGGAAGAATTTGAGATGAAGAACCAGAGTTTGGGTAAGGGCTAGAAATTATCTCGAGGGGAAGGGTGTTAGGCACCCCTCAAGATCCACTAGTGTGGTTCCCGGCCATGCTACAATTGTGACTTTGAATGCAAACAAACAAGTAAACAAGCAAGCATTGCAAATACGAGAAAACTATTACAAATAAGGAGCACAAAAGGTTAAAAAAGTGCTGAATTTTAGGGAAGGAGCAGTTTAGTTAAAAGTGCAAGTAGGAAGAAGTCAAGTACTTAGTGCGAACAATCTGAAAATTATGTGAAAAACAGAAGTCGAAAGTGCAACAACTTTTTAAGATTCAGAAAATTGTTAAACTAATAAAGAGGGAGGGGGGGTCCTAGGTTTATATATTACATGGATTATTCACACAACACTGGTACTCAATTGTACGCATAGTGTTATCGCGTAATCATCATCTCCATGTCTACCCTTTCCCACCCCGTTAAGGTATTGGAGCGCGGAATGGTATCATTTGCCTATTACATGTTATTACAAGTCCCAAGCTATCAGTCCCGGGGCATTAGGACTTCTAATCCTAAAAGGGGAAGAAAGGGATGGGGGCATTTATGGAGTTTAAAGGACAAAAATTCTAATCGACATTCAAAAATAAGTAACAAGTAGGGGGAATGAACAGACAAACAGGTAAGGCTCACATAAACCCCGTAAATCATATAACATATAGTTTAGCATGCCTTTACACATACTGGTTTGGTCTTTAAAATTAAAAATTAAGCAGCGAGCGGACTGATTCGATACATACGTTTAGACAGGAAGCCCACATTAGGCAACTTGGATCCAATTGTCAGAACTTAAGGTATTTTAAGCGAGTGATTTAGAAAGTACTGGTTCTAGAAAAGTAGTCTAATGCCAGAAAGTACAGACTGCAGTCAGTTTAGAAATAAGTTTTAAGAGAATCATGAGTATAAACCATAAAAGGAGTTCCAGAGTCAGAAATACTTAAGGAAAGAGTAAACTGCAGAACTGTTTTAAAGACAATTTCAGGAAGACCAAAACTTAGTTGGAAATTGTTTAGGCAGAATTTTAGAAAGAAACCATTTCAGAAGAAGTGCTGATTTGAAGAACTCAAATGTATACTGATTCAAAAGAGTTTTGTCAAAAGATTGAGGCTGAAAACATTAAGACATTAGAGACCAGTTAACAGATT
>NW_017703827.1:0-1345 GCF_001879085.1 Nicotiana attenuata | reverse complement strand
TTCCCTGACGTTTTTCCTTCAGACCTGCCAGGTATTGCCACCCGACAGGGATATTGATTTCTGCATTGATCTGGTACCGGGCACTCAGCCCATTTCTATCCCCCCATATCGTATGGCCCCGCCGGAGTTGAAAGAGTTAGGAACAGTTGCAGGATTTGCTTGAGAAGGGTTTCATTAGACCCAGTATCTCACCTTGGGGTGCGCCAGTGTTATTTGTGAAGAAGAAGGATGGGTCAATGAGAATGCGTATTGATTACCGACAATTGAACAAGGTAACGATCAAGAATAAGTATCCACTGCTGAGGATTGATGATTTGTTCGACCAGCTTCAGGGTGCCAGGGTATTTTCCAAGATTGACTTACGATCTGGCTACCATCAGTTGAGGATTAGGGTATCCGATGTCCCTAAGACAGCTTTCTGCATTCGGTACGGGCATTATGAGTTCTTGGTTATGTCATTCGGGTTGACAAATGCCCTAGCAGCTTTCATGGACTTGATGAACCGAGTGTTCAGGCCTTATTTGGACTCATTCGTGATAGTTTTCATTGATGATATATTGATATATTCCCGCAGCTAGGAGGAGCACGAGCAGCACCTTAGAGTGGTTCTTCAGACTCTGAGGGATAGTCAGTTATATGCCAAGTTCTCCAAGTGTGAGTTCTAGCTGAGTTCAGTTGCATTTCTAGGTCATGTTGTATCAGCAGAGGGTATTCAGGTGGACCCAAAGAAGATAGAGGCAGTCAAGAACTGGCCTAGACCAGCATCAGCTACAGAGATTCGGAGTTTCTTGGGGTTGGCAGGCTACTATCGACGGTTCATGGAGGGGTTTTCATCTATTGCAGCCCGATGACCAGATTGACCCAGAAGGGTGCCCAGTTCAGATGGTCGGATGAGTGTGAGGTGAGCTTTCAGAAGCTCAAGACAGCTCTGACTACGGCACCGGTGTTGGTTTTGCCTACAGGTTCAGGGCCTTATACAGTCTGTTGTGATGCTTCCCATGTTGGGCTTGGAGCAGTGTTGATCCAGGATGGCAAGGTCATTGCCTATGCTTCGAGGCAGTTGAAGATTCATAAGAAGAACTATCCGGTCCATGATTTGGACTTGGCAGCCATAGTTCACGCATTGAAGATTTGGAGGCATTATCTATATGGCGTGGAACGATTGAGGACAGATCCCCGTAACCAGGCTTTGGGCGAGGAGCTGGAGAAAGGGATCAAGAGCTGCTGCAGACGATCCGTAGCAAGAGCGAGCTCGAAGAGCAACTCCGCCTCAAGGCGAGGAGCTTGAATTGGGTAGAGGGGTCGCTGCTGAATGCGAGTATTGCAGGGCAAGTTGAGATTGATG
>NW_017703826.1:0-1345 GCF_001879085.1 Nicotiana attenuata | reverse complement strand
CGGCAAGAGGCGGCTAGGGTTTGAGAACCCTTGAGAGAGTTTGAGAGAGTGGAGGGTTTCAGAGGCGGCGGCTGAGGAGAAAATGAGGTAGGGTAAAGGGGTCGTTTGAATTAAAAAGGAAGGGATGAGGGAAGCCGTTGATCTAAAAGATCAACGGCTGGGATTTAATGGGGTTAAATGGGGATCGGGTTTGGGTATGATAAGAAAGGGTATGGGTCGGGTTATAATAAAATTGGGTCGTTTGATTAGGGTGTGATTGGGGTCCAATTTGGGCTAAAATTGAAACACAAAAGGGCTGTCATTTAAATAGCCAGTTTTCCCCTTTTAATTTATAAAAATAGTAAAATATGACTTGAAAATAAATTAAAGGTACTGGACCAATTAATAACATATAAATATTAATGTAAAAATACTAAAAGTGATTCTATAATTATAGAATGTTGTTAATCGTAAAATAGGCTTTAATTACAATTATATGCAATTAGCTTAAAAAATACCAAATAAATGTATAATAAATATACAAAAATTACCCCAATTATATCTTAGGGTAAGTATGAGAACGAAATAAATTATTCACTAAAAAAAATGCTAGTTTGGGAATAATTATTGAATTTTGTAGTATTAAAATAGACAATAAATTGGTTTTAAAATCTTAAAAAATAAAGAAAAAATACCAAAACTTTGGGACATGCTTATATATGCCTTTACATGCTATTTTGAAAGTATTTTGCATCTATAAAAAATATAGGGAAAAATTGGGTATCAACAGCTGCCCCTCTTTACCCGGGAAGGATGAAAGAGTTGTCGGGTAAAGATATGATGACCAATTTTGACCGCGAGAAACGACTTGCAAAGGTTTTGACCGCGCTCTGGTTTCTGAGCTGCCTACATATCCCTGGTTTTACAGGAATCAGGTCATATGTAGTTCAGGATACATCGACTGAGTATGCCGATGGAGGTTTTCGAAGAGACGGGCGCAATATTTAGGTTGGGAAGGGTGGTCAGGGACTGATGGGTTGCGAGAAATCGGGGCGAGATCGCTCCTGCTGTCATGGCCGTGGCCAGCTGACGTACCTGCAATTGAGTAATACAAGCATATCGTGAAGAATTTAAACGTGATGCAAGTTCCCATTGGACCATGAATGTTGTTTTTGGACGGTTAAGATGACGTCCTCAGACCATGATGTCCTGGGACATGAAGCGCATAATAAAGGATTCGCAAGCTATGAAATGATGTTCTCGGGCTATGATAATGGTGCCTCCGAACCATGATGCCTTTGAATAATGATGTGCAGAATATAAACGCGGGGTCCTCGGGCCAGTGGCATGGGGTTCTCGGGCTATG
>NW_017703825.1:0-1345 GCF_001879085.1 Nicotiana attenuata | reverse complement strand
ATGTGGTGGCCAAGATATGGACCGCTTAAAGAAAGGATGCCTCTCATCAATTTAGTCCATTATGGTTTTCTTTACCATTCCGGACTACTAAATTCAGTTCTAGCAGTTGCCATCTCACGAAATTGGCCCATTCGCCAACTTGACGTGAAAAATGCCTTCCTCCATGGTCTTTGACTTTAAGAGGTATACATGCAACAACCTCCTGGATTTGTTGATCCTTCTAAGCCTACTCATCTTTGTCGCTTTCATAAGGCCATTGTTGGTCTTCGTCAAGCACAATTGGCATGCTTTCAACGGTTCAGTACCTATCTTCTCCAAAGTGGCTTTCGTCAGAGTGTTGCGGATACCTCCATCTATCTTTCTTCACCATTCCTCTACTGGCTGTATCGTCCTTTTGCTTTATGTTGACGACATCATCTTAACTGGTGACAACGGATCTCTTCTCACTCAATTTATTCACCGTCTCAGTAAATATTTTGCCATGAAGGACTTGGGTTATCTCAATGACTTCCTTGGCATTGAAGCTCAGCGTGACTCCTCTGGCCTTCTTCTGTCACAAACCAAATATGCTTTAGATTGATTCCGCCGGACCAACATGCTTGGTTGCAAACCTTGTGCTACACAAATTGCTTCCGGTTCTAAACTTTCAGCTTTGGATGGTACACCTCCCTCTGATCCTCAGGCCTATCGGAGTACTGTTGGTGCTCTCCAATATATCACTCTCACTCGACCGGACCTCCGCTATGCTGTTAATCATGCCTGCCAGTTTATGGCCAATCCCATCACTGTTCATGATCAGTGTCTTAAACGCATTTTAAGGTATTTGAAAGGCACTCTCCATTATATTATGGTCTTAGATTTCCTCATCGCCCTATCTCAACACTTTTTTTTGTTACTCTTATGCGGGGCTGGTTGTCCAACAATTCGTCGCTCAACCACTGGATTCTGCATTTACTTTGGTGACAATCTAATTTCTTGGGGCTCTAAAAAGAAACCAACAGTTGCCCGCGCTAGTGCAGAAGCTGAATACAAAGCGTTAGCTATCACTGCTTCTGAAATTTGATGGCTCTCCTACTTGCTAAAGGATTTACATGTGTCAATTCCTCACCCATTCCTTCTCTTTTGTGACAACTCTTCATACTCTGCTTCCACCTTATTCCTTTCAAGGTTGCACCTTGTCGTAAGTTCTCGCCGTCTCCATTGCGTGCTTCTTCAGTATCTCCTCAGGAAGCAGCAAGAGGACGCGGCAAACTAGAAGATTAAGATGGCACCGCAACTAGCCTAGCTTTTACTTTCTTTCAAATCAGAATGTTCTCCTGCTCGAAGAATGTGTTCCTACCACAAT
>NW_017703824.1:0-1345 GCF_001879085.1 Nicotiana attenuata | reverse complement strand
TGAGGCTAATCCGTGCCTCCATATTTGCATGAAGCTAATTCTTGCCTCCCCATAATTGCATAAGGCTAATCCTTGCCTCCATATCTGCCTGAGGCTAATACTTGCCTCCATATTTGTATGAGGCTAATCCTTGCCTCCATCGCTGCATGAGGCTAATCCCTACCTCAATATTTGCATGAGGCTAATCATTGCCTTCTCATAATTGCATGAGGATAATCCTTGCCTCCATATCTGCCTGAGGCTAATCCGTGCCTCCATATTTGCATGAGGCTAATCCTTGCCTCCACAATTGCACGAGGCTAATCCTTGCCTCCATAACTGCATGAGGCATATCTCTGCCTCCATATTTTCATGCCTCCATACTTCCATAAGGCTAATCCTTGCCTTCATACCTGCATGAGGCTAATCTCCGCCTCCATATCTGCACGGGCTAATACGTGCCTGCATATTTGCATGAGGCTAATCCTTGCCTCTATTGCTACGTCAGGCTAATACGTGCCTCCATATTTGCATGAGGCTAATCCCCGCCTTCATATTTGCATGAGGCTAATCCCTGCCTCCCCATAATTGCATGAGGCTAATCCTTGCCTCCATAATTACATGAGGCAATCCTTGCCTCCATACCTGTATGAGGCTAATTCTTGCTTCTCCATAATTGCATGAGGTTATCCTTGCCTCCATATCTTCTTGAGGCTAATCCTTGCCTGCATACATGCATGAGGCTAATCCCTGCCACCATATCTGCATGAGGCTAATCCTTGCCTCCATATTTTCATGAGGCAAATCCTTGCCTCCATAGCTGCATGAGGCTAATCCCCGCCTCCATAGCTACATGAGGCTAATCCCTGCCTCCATATTTGCATGAGGCTAATCCCTTTCTCCATACTTTCATAAGGCTAATCCTTGACTCCATACTTGCATGAGGCTAATCCCTGCCTCCATGTCTGAATGAGGCTAATCCTGCTTCCATACTTGCGTGAGGATAATCCGTGCCTCCATAATTGCTTGAGGCTATTCCTTGCCTCCATACCTGCATGAGGCTAATCCCTTCCTCCATATTTGCATGAGGCTAATCCTTGCCTACATATTTGGATGACACTAATCCTTGCCTCCATAGCTGCATGTCTCTAATCCCTGCCTCCATAGCTGCATGAGGCTAATACCTTCCTCCATACTTTCATGAGGCCAATCCTTGCCTCAAAACCTACATGAGGCTAATCACTGTCTCTATATATGCATGAGGCTAATCCTTGCCTCCATATTTGCTTAAGGCTAATCCTTGCATCCATAGCTGCATGAGGCTAATCCGTGCCTTCATATCTGCATGAGGCTAATCTGTGCCTCC
>NW_017703823.1:0-1345 GCF_001879085.1 Nicotiana attenuata | reverse complement strand
TAATGTAAAGGTGGCGATCTTTCAGCCATGCAAAATGTAAATAAGGTGGCAGTCTTTCAGCCATGCGGAATGCAAAGGTGGCGATCTTTCAGCCATGCAAAATGTAAATAAGGTGGCGATCTTTCAGCCATGCAGAATGCAAAGGTGGTGATCTTTCAGCCATGCAAAATGTAAGGGCGACGATCTTTCGGCCATGCAAAATGTAAATAAGGTGGCGATCTTTCAGCCCATGAAATGAAAAATGTAGATGGAGACAGTGTTAGTCTCGGAAGGTAGAATGGTAGCCTTATGCAATGCAGAAAATGCAGATGGAGATAGTTTTAGTCTCGGAAGGCAGAATGGTAGCCTTATGCAATGCAGAAAATGCAGATGGAGACAGTGTTTAGTCTTGGAAGGCAGAATGGTAGCCTTATGCAATGCAGAAAATGCAGATGGAGACAGTGTTTAGTCTCGGAAGGCAGAATGGTAGCCTTATGCAATGCAGAAAATGCATATAGAGACAGTGTTTAGTCTCGAATGGCAGAATGGTAGCCTTATGCAATGCAGAAAATGCTCGGAAGGCAGAATGGTAGCCTTATGCAATGCAGATGGAGATAGTGTTTAGTCTCGGAAGGAAGAATGGTAGCCTTATGCAATGCAGAAAATGCAGATGGAGACAGTGTTTAGTCTCGGAAGGCAGAATGGTAGCCTTATGCAATGCAGAAAATGCAGATAAAACGGCAAATGGAAATAGTGTTTCTTAGCTGATAACGGGTTGCGATATTGTGACTGCTAGGAACATTGCGGTATAGAGAATATCACCGGCATGCGTAGATAGCAAATATTGGTAAGTGCAACAATTCTGAGGGTTGTATTCCTGAACAAACGTTTATCTCGTGAGTGTATAGTATGTCAGATGCTTTCGCAATCCAAGTGTCTGCATCCAACGAAAAATCGTGAGTTTTCTAGAGGGGGAAGGTTAGTTCGCATCCCCGCTAGCTCTGCTTGACCTGTTCGCTGTGTATCATTTGGGGTAGCGTCGCTGAACGAAACGATTTCGATAATAAACATGCATGAATTTGTAAAAATATGACATAAGTATATATTTAAGAAATAGCTTTTAGATGAACCGACGACTGTGACGAGGCTCAAGACATTGCGACTTCTCCTGCTACGGAATTTTGAGGGTCCTCCTCAAAATTCTGCCCCAGTTTAACGGGTTGATGCTTCTGACGGCTGCTTGCGATGATTGACTTAAATTACTTCGGAATTTTGAGGGTCCTCCTCAAAATTTTGGCCCAGTTTCCAATTACGGGGGAAATGAAATTTTTATTGAATTGTGACCGAACCCCTAAGGCTGCCTACG
>NW_017703822.1:0-1346 GCF_001879085.1 Nicotiana attenuata | reverse complement strand
AAGAAAATTACATTAAATTAGATTTCAAAATTTATATTAAAGAAATCAAATACTAATGTGAAAACTTACATGTATAGTCGAGGCTCGGCCCTCGACCCACCTTTCTTGATCCGTCTCTTTCTTCTTCTTTACATATGAGTCTCCTTGAATAGTTCATCTTGGTTCATTGACGAAAGCCCTAACTTAGAAACTAATCTCTTTGCCTTATAGAAATCACCAGGTAATTCGATATCAGGGTCAACTAGTTCACGCATAAGGTCAATGAAAGAGTCCATGGCTCCTTGAGAAATATTCCAATCAGATTTCATACTTAGTAATCTAACTGCAACAGACAACTCAGAGTGCGGACTTCCGTTACGTAGTGGACGACTAGCTTCCTCTAATTGTTCATAAAAACGTTTTGCGTCATCATTAGGAGTTTGTTCAACATTTTCATTGGGCTCACCCCCTAAGTGCATCCCAAAAGCATCCGCAACCATATCATGAATTCTAGAATCACGATTTGTATTCTCCACCGACCTATTACTTTCACCCACAACCATGTTATGAAATATCCCATGGCTACCATCGATCTCTCTATGATTAGTCCACACAAAGTAATTTTCTATAAACCCCCTTCTATAAAGATGATGCTTAACTTCCGCCGGTTTTCCAAACTTCATACAGTCGCACCTAACATAAGGGCACCTAATTACTCCTTCAGTTAGGTATGGTGGAAGTGACATTGCATGTTTAATAAAGTCATCCACTCTTTCTACAAAATCCTCCCTCAATCCCTGTCGATTAGGATAATTCCCATTGTACATCCAAGTAGATGTTCCATCTATACAAATAAAACAAGAGGAAATTAATTTAGTTAATTCATATCCTAATCTTTTTTTAGTTAACTAAAAGTCCAATTCATATCCTAAAATTCTTTAGTATAATCTTTTATTTCTATTTGTATAACATTTCGCTAAAGGCCTTCGTGCTTTTAATATAAATATGTTAATATGAAGGTACTAATTTCAGTCCATAGAGAATAAGCAACCTAAGATTTCAATGCAATATTTATTAACACCTTATTAGAAACTTATTTTAATTAGTGTGAGACTTTTTTTTTCATTATAATTTAGAATAAGCAACCTAAGATTTCAACACAAGAGCTTAATGATTTTAAATATTTCATGTCCTTTGAAGGCTTAAATTTAGTATTTTTAATGTTCTTTCTCCATGCTTCTTGTTGTTGCTTCATAAATTAAAATTTAACCCCATATATAAATTAGTCTACCTAAATAGTTAATTTATTTTTTCTAAACTTATAGAATTACAAGAAAATGAGCTAGCAATTCAAACTTATTTTAGTA
>NW_017703821.1:0-1346 GCF_001879085.1 Nicotiana attenuata | reverse complement strand
TATTTCTTTTCAAGCGCAGTCCACAGTCCTTTGACGTTTTCACGCCACTGTAGACGTTATACAAAGCATCTTCCAGCCCGCTTAGAATATAATTCTTGCACAAAAAATCTGAATGCTTCCACGCCTCAATCACGAGAAAGCGTTCAGTTTCTGGAGTTTCATCGGACAGCACAGGAACATCTTCCTTGATGAACTTCTGGAGACTTAGAGTAGTCAAATAGAAGAACATCTTTTGCTGCCAGCGCTTGAAATCAATCCCGGAAAATTTTTCGGGTTTCTCCGCCGGTGCCAATATTGCCGGTGTCGTTCAGCTTGTTGAGGCATTGGCAGTCACCATTGGAACAGCTTGGTTCTCATTCTCATTAGTCATTTCTGTAAAAGAATGACACAAACGTTAAAATCACGTAAATTTTAATAGAGTACAAAACCACAAAGGTTTTACTCTTCCAGAAACAGTAAGTACAAATACAGAAAATATATTAAATTCCTTAAGCTTGTTAGTAGACTGTATTTGTAAAATAATTCTGGAAATATAAATGAGTATAAACAGAAATGAACATAAACAGAAATGACATAAAACCAATTCGAGCCCACTAAATTCACAGTGTTTCCTTAAGGAATTTAATCCCCTCCTAGTACCCAAGGTTATGGATTATTTTCTCCCAGGATACAACGAATTACACACTGGTGTAGTGGTACTTCAAACCCCAGCGTTTCAGCGAACACAAAGTTCGGTAGCAAATCACACTTACTTTTTACTTTGTTTGATGGTAAAAGTATGCAGAAGAAGGAGGGAAAACTCAGAAAATCGTAGTGAAATTCTGAGCAGAATAGTGTTGTATTTATAGCCAAAGTTGGGCTGAAATCTGAAGAGGTGCAACTCTTCAGAATGGCTGTTTATGCAAAACGCCCACAGCATAAATGCCATTACATAAATGGCCATTTACTCAATAATAAAGAGGGAAAATAAAGAGGGAAAATTGAAGAGGGTAGTTACTTTTCTGTTACCAAAACAGAAAAACGGATTGAATTTAATATTAATATTTAATATTAATATTTTGTTATTAAAAATAAATATTTAATAACATTTCTGTTAATATTTTACTATTAACAAATAAATTTGGTCCAAAAAGTTAATCAATCAATCGTTTGACCGAATCCGAATCCGAAGCCGAAGCCGAAGCCGAAGCCGAAGCCGAAGCCGAAGCCGAGCCGAGCGAGCGACGACGACGACGACGGCGCGAGGCTTGCCTTCTTCTCAACTCTTTAAGAGCTAGAAGAAGAGCAATTGCTTATATACCCATAAAAAACCTCTTCCTCTTCCAATATGGGACAATGCCCATTTG
>NW_017703819.1:0-1347 GCF_001879085.1 Nicotiana attenuata | reverse complement strand
CCTTTTTTAAGAAAACCTTTTTTACGTCCCGTTACCGACCTTTAGGTAACCCGTAACTAACGTTACAACTTTACACGTTTACCACCTTTTTTACCTAAACCCTTACTTACGTTTACCTTAACCGTTACGGGTTAGTTTAAACGTTTTTTTAGGTAAAACCGTAAAAACGGAAACCGAAAAACCTAAAAAACCGTTAACCTTTAAAAAGGGTTTAAACCGTTTTAAACGTTACCTTTCCGGTTTTTACGGGGTTTACCGTTTAGGGTAAAGGGGTTAACGGGGGGTTAGGGTTTTCCGTTAAAAAAACGTAAAGGGTTTTTTCGTTTTTTTTTTTTTCTAAAAAAAACCTAAAAAACGGTAAAAACCCTTAACCCCGTTAACTTTAATTTAACGTTTACCCGTTTCCGTTTAAAAAAAGTTTAAAGGTAGGGGGTTTTTAAACGGAAACGTAAACTTAACGGTAAAAACGTTTTTTCGTTTTTTTTAAAAAAAAAACGGGAACGTTTAACCAAAAAACGTTTAAACCGGGTAACTTAACTTTAACTTACCTAACTTTAAGTTTTTAAAGTTACCGGGTACCCGTACTTAGTATTACTTACCTAGTACGGGTAAACTAAACGTATTTTTAAACCCCCCCCCCCCAAACGACCTAGTTTTCCGACCCCGTTTTACCCAAAAGCATCACTGAATGTCTGAATCCAAAAGCATGACCATATTCCTCTGTAAATATAGCAAAGGCAAGAAGTTGGCGACATATTTGGTCTTCATTCCCTGAATTAAGTTTTTTCCTAAATGCGGAGTAAGTGTATATATTGCCCGTTCATTTTTTTCATGTTGGATTTGAATCAATAAAACACAAAGCTAGAATTATTGAGTGTTGTGTGATAAAACAAAATTAATAATTATTGAGTAGAAAACTGGGTCACTGAACAGTTGGGGCTTGAGGCTAATGTGAAGCCATGAACGGATAATATGGTTAACCGTTTATCCGCCGGTTAACCCAATTTTTATCTGTATTAAACATGGTTCGGTTCAGATATTTTACCCATATTTGCATTACTTATTTTCAACCCGAACCGTATCCGACCCGACCCGACCCGCCCGTTTGCCACCCTTTGTTCTGAGAAACAGAATCCAGATGAACCTGGAAAAGTCGTCCACTATTACGAAGATGTATCTCTTTCCTCCTCTGCTTGGCACCCTCATAGGTCCACATAGATCCATATGGAGATAATCAAGTTGCCTTGAGGTACTAACTTCCTTTTTGGGCTTGAAAGAAGAGCTGATATGCATTCCTTTTGCACATACATCACACACCTTGTGATCCTTGAAGCTTAACTTGGGCCG
>NW_017703816.1:0-1347 GCF_001879085.1 Nicotiana attenuata | reverse complement strand
AGAATGAGTCTGAGAGAGTCCAGGGTTCCAAAATAGAACCCTAGTCCAAACACAAGATCAAAACTCACCAAAACCCCCAAATCCTAGGGTTTCCAACTCGAATCTGATACAGAGACGAGGAGACAGATAATTGAAACAGGCTCAGAGGTCTCTTTCAGAGACTTATGATAAAACAAGCAGATACAATAGCAAGTTTGAAACAACAGAGTGAGGAAACTGATTTGAAGCATAGTGAGGGTAGAAGGAACATGTTTGAGAAAAAAAACAAAAAACCTGGTACTTAAACAAGTTCAGAAGAGAAAAGAGGTAGTATAACACTTAAGGAAACAGTAGAAGAAACACGTTTAAAGAGAACTCAAACAAGGTCCAGTAAAAGGCAATCAAAGAACTTAAGAACTCAGTAGCAGATGCATACAGTAGGAGAACACAAATTACCAGAAAGGTATATCAAGAAGACATATAGGAAAAACACAGCAGGATGAACATGCGAGCAGGGTGTAGAAACACAGTAGAAAAACAAGGCACAAAAGCATGTACAGTAGAAAGAAAACATAAGAACATAGTATAGACAAATACACACAAAGAAAAGAAAAGTCAGAGAAACATTTTAAGCTTTTCAGGAAACCCTAAATCGGAAAGAAGTAATTTTGAAAGAAAAATTGGGGAAAACGTTTTAAAAACTCAAGTAGAGCACAGATATAGAACAGATCTAAGAAAACAATCAGAGAAAACCTCGAATAGCTAGGGTTTCAGAGGAACCCTAAAGCGAGAAAGGCTTGGAAAAGGTCCGATCTAAGTCGAATAAGTCAGACATAGGCTCATAATGCTTGGATACGCCAGAGCAAGGTCGGAGAGGCCATAGACCCTTGAATCGGAGAAGATCTGAACGGACACCATCGAGGTCAGACCTCGAAACTTCTAACACCAAGCGTTCAAGAGCAGAGGGAGATGAGTGTAGGCCATCCATGGGTTGAGAGGCCATGGATTCCGGTGAGTTTGAGGTAGAAGACGATTAGGGTTTCAGGAACCTTCAAGAGAGTTTGAGAGAGGAGAGTGTTTGGAGGCGGCTGAGAGAAGAGAATGAGGATATTAGGGTAGTCGTTTAGGTTTAATTATGGAAGGGTGGATAGGAGCCGTTGATCTCATCGATCAACGGCCCAGATCAAAAGGACTTGAGTCGGGTAATTTAAAATGAGGTTTGGGTTAAATGGGATTGGGCTGGTCCGAAATGGGTTCGAAATTGGGTCAATTAGGGGAGCCAATTTTGGCTATAATTGGAATAAAACGAGGCTAGATTTTGAATAGCCAGTTTTTCCTTTCTATTTTATAAAAATAGTAAAAAAATGA
>NW_017703815.1:0-1347 GCF_001879085.1 Nicotiana attenuata | reverse complement strand
GTACGTACGTACGTACGTACGTACGTACGTACGTACGTACGTACGTACGTACGTACGTACGTACGTACGTACGTACGTACGTACGTACGTACGTACGTACGTACGTTACGTACGTACGTACGTACGTACGTACGTACGTACGTACGTACGTACGTACGTACGTACGTACGTACGTACGTACGTACGTACGTACGTACGTACGTACGTACGTACGTACGTACGTACGTACGTACGTACGTACGTACGTACGTACGTACGTACGTACGTACGTACGTACGTACGTACGTACGTACGTACGTACGTACGTACGTACGTACGTACGTACGTACGTACGTACGTACGTACGTACGTACGTACGTACGTACGTACGTACGTACGTACGTACGTACGTACGTACGTACGTACGTACGTACGTACGTACGTACGTACGTACGTACGTACGTACGTACGTACGTACGTACGTACGTACGTACGTACGTACGTACGTACGTACGTACGTACGTACGTACGTACGTACGTACGTACGTACGTACGTACGTACGTACGTACGTACGTACGTACGTACGTACGTACGTACGTACGTACGTACGTACGTACGTACGTACGTACGTACGTACGTACGTACGTACGTACGTACGTACGTACGTACGTACGTACGTACGTACGTACGTACGTACGTACGTACGTACGTACGTACGTACGTACGTACGTACGTACGTACGTACGTACGTACGTACGTACGTACGTACGTACGTACGTACGTACGTACGTACGTACGTACGTACGTACGTACGTACGTACGTACGTACGTACGTACGTACGTACGTACGTACGTACGTACGTACGTACGTACGTACGTACGTACGTACGTACGTACGTACGTACGTACGTACGTACGTACGTACGTACGTACGTACGTACGTACGTACGTACGTACGTACGTACGTACGTACGTACGTACGTACGTACGTACGTACGTACGTACGTACGTACGTACGTACGTACGTACGTACGTACGTACGTACGTACGTACGTACGTACGTACGTACGTACGTACGTACGTACGTACGTACGTACGTACGTACGTACGTACGTACGTACGTACGTACGTACGTACGTACGTACGTACGTACGTACGTACGTACGTACGTACGTACGTACGTACGTACGTACGTACGTACGTACGTACGTACGTACGTACGTACGTACGTACGTACGTACGTACGTACGTACGTACGTACGTACGTACGTACGTACGTACGTACGTACGTACGTACGTACGTACGTACGTACGTACGTACGTACGTACGTACGTACGTACGTACGTACGTACGTACGTACGTACGT
>NW_017703814.1:0-1347 GCF_001879085.1 Nicotiana attenuata | reverse complement strand
AAATTGCAGGCTTTGTCCGAATGAACCAAGTCAGGAAAAAGAGTAAAGAGGGTTCAACTAGAGAAAATCAGTAGCAATCATCAGACCTTATTAAAAGGAAATTCGGAGTCAATCAATAGTTAGCAAAACCTTTTTAGAAGAAGAACTTCTCATATATAAAGCACACAAATATTCAACAAGAGAGAGTTGTCATGCTGGTTAGCAAAGATTAACATAGAAACAGTCATAAAAAGTTCAGGTCCAATTTATAGACTCAGAATGAGTCTGAGAGTTTGGGGTTTCAAAGTAAAACCCTAGTCCAAACACAAAATCGAACTTACCAAAGAAACCCCCAAATTCTAGGGTTTCAGTTTGAATCAATTACAGAGATGAGGGGGCAAGCCATTGAAACAGACTCAGAGGTCTCTTTCAGAGACTTAGGAGAAAGCAAACAAATATAACAGCAAGTTCGAAACAACAGAGTGAAGAAACTGATTTGAAACATAGTGAGAAACAGTAGAGGAAAACATGTTCAAGAAAAACCTGGGACTTAAACAAGTTCAGAAGAGAAAAGAGATAGTATAATACTTAAGAAAAACAGTAGAAGAAACATATTTAAAGGGAACTCAAACAAGGTCCAGTAAAACAGTAACACTTAAGAACATGGTAGAGAAATACAGTAGAAGAACACGAGAGCACCGGAACAGTATAGCAAAAGAACATACAGTAAAACACACTGGGATAAACATGTTCAAGTTCCCAGTAAAACACTACGTGCGACAAGGCGATCCTTGTATCTTCAAGTTCATTTTTATCATTCCTTTTCGCACAAGAACACATTTGTGACCAGCTGGTTTTATACCAGTAGGTGTTTGCACTATTGGTCCAAAGACCTCTCTTTTAGCAAGTGACTTCAGTTCTGATTGAATTGACTCTTGCCATTTTGGCCAATCAGATCTTTGTCTATATTCTTCGACAGATCGGGTTCAAGATTCTCACTATCTTGAATAATGTTAAGTGCAACATTATATGCAAAAATATTATCCACCACTATTTTAGATCTATTTAAATTAATCCCATCACCGATAGAACTTATTAAAAGTTCCTCGCTCACTTGAGTCTCGAGTTCATTGATTTCTTTAGGTATATCAGAACTAATCAATTCTTGGGTCTCTTCAGGAGATTCCTTCATAGTATTATTTTGATTATTTTTTGATTTTCTTTTCTAGGATTTCGGTTCTTAGAACCCAAAGGCCTACCACGCTTCAGGCGTGCTTTAGGTTCACTAGCTCTCATGCTAGTAGATGGTCCTGCTGGGACATCAATTCGGATAGGCACATTCTCTCCAGGAATATGTGACTTAGTTAT
>NW_017703813.1:0-1347 GCF_001879085.1 Nicotiana attenuata | reverse complement strand
GAAATTATGAAGATAAAAGTTTTTGCAAGTAGTACAAACGGTAATGTGACAATTGGATCTATTGAGATGTTCTCTTTTTAGTTTTGTTTCCCTTTTTTTTGTGGTGTATATTAAGCTGCATTTTGATGTTCTCATTGTTTTGTGATTCGGATATTTATTTATGTGTTTTTCTGGTGGAATTTGGCTCTGTAATTCATTCAACCTGTTGTTTGATGTTTTAGACTGAGTTCACTGCAATGTGTTGTGTGAATTCAAGTTCGATGTGCATGTAGTGCCAAAATGTTTGTCACAGTCATTCCAGTGGCATATTTTATTTTCTGAAGAAATTTATTCAGATATAGTTGGAGATATGAAAGTTTATTATCATAATATTGTGTGATTGCATTTTAGAGTTAGATGTGTATTTGAAGGAACTTTTATTTTCTATTTACAAGAAGATACCTTTTCTTCCCATATGTCTAAGCTTGGTGGGAGTTACCTGGTACATCTGCTGGTGGAAGATAGTAGGTATCCGGTAAAATAATCGAGGTGCGCACAAGTTGGCGCGGACACCACCCTTGGATTCCTGAATGGCAGTGATTTTGCTTTCCCAGGAGATTGGCAGAACTCTAGTTAGAATCTTCTCCACCTTGTCTTATTCCAGGATAATCCTTCCAAGAGACTCAAGTTCATTTGTCAGTGTAGTGAACCTGGTATACATTTCTTGGATAGTTTCTCCATCCTTCATAGTAAAATTCTCATATTGAGAATACAGCAGTGTTCCTCTTGACCTCTTCACCTGAGGTGTTCCTTCATGAGCCACTTGTAAAGTGTCCGAAATCTCCTTGGTAGTAGTACAGCCTTGAATCCTGCTGTAGTCATCAGGACTAAGTCCACACACTAACCATTTCTTGGCTTTTGCATTTTTCTCCCATTTCCTTAGATCTTCAGCAGTACAATCTACTATTGTCTTTGGAACATCCACTCCTTCAGCATTCTTCTTGGTTGTGGCTAAAGGACCATCAGTGATGATATCCCAAAGCTCATAGTCTTCGCCCATTATATGGTCCTTTATTCTGTTTTTTCCACCAGGAGTAGTAGAGGCCATTGAAGAGAGGAGGCCTGGCAGTGGATTGCCCTTCCCAGTTCCCAGGTGGTGCACTCATGTTGATCTTTTCCTAAGGTGTTAACCTCTTCAAGGATCACCCGCTCTGATAACAATTGATGTTATAAACGTCAATACCACACAAGAGGGGGGGGGGGTTTATTTGTGTGGTACCGTAATTTTCGCGTTAGAAGAACCTGGTTCTTCTAAGTGTTCTAACTCAACAGTTTGCGGAATATAAGTACTGAAAGTAAAGTGCACAG
>NW_017703811.1:0-1348 GCF_001879085.1 Nicotiana attenuata | reverse complement strand
TTGTAGATGCTTTATTTTCTGTTTTCACAAATAAAAAATGGCTAAAACTTCTACAAATCTTCTGAAAAACGTAATTATGTCAAAAATCACAATTATGCTACAATTGGATGGGAATTGGGATATAAAAATTCATGTACCTAGTTTGTAGATATTTTTTAGATAAATTGTAGATTATTTGTATTCTAATTGTAGGTGCTTTGTTTTCTTTTTTCACAAATCAAAAACGACAAAAACTTCTACAAATCTTCTGGAAAAAAACGCAATTATGTCGAAAATGCCAATTATGATACAATTGAAATAAGAATTGGGATATTAAAATTCAATGTATCCAGTTTATAGATAAATTGTAGAATATTTGTATTCTAATTGTAGATGCATTGTTTTCTGTTTTCACGAGGCCAAAACGGCTAAAACTTCTACAAAATCTTCTGCAAAAAACAGTCTACAATTTATCTAAAATTTATCTACAATTTTTGCAATATGTCTTCTTCTTCTTCTTCTTCTTCTTCTTCTTCTTCTTCTTCGAGTTTCAATCTGAATTTCAGTCAAAACCAAGTCTAATTTCACCAAAACCCCTCAAAATTGAGATATAAACTCCAAAACATATTCCCAATTATTTCAACAACACCCAATCAAAACAATAATGATTTTTGAAAACCCAAATTTGAATTCAAAGCTTCAAAGCTTTTTTAAGNGGCTGTCAATGGATGCGCACTCGTCACCTTGCGTACACAGCTTTCACATATCACAATTATCACGAACCAACACCAATCCAAAGGGGTAATTCCCTAGACAAAGTTAGGTAAGACACTTACCTCAAAACACGCTAACTCAATCCACTAGTAAGCCTTTTCCTCGATTATCCAACTCTGAATGGCTCCAATCTAGCCAAAACAACTTCATACCAAAATAATAACTATAGGAAACTATTTCGGACAATAAAATTATGATCTTTGCAAAGAAATAAAAAGTCAACACGGACTCGCGTCTCGAAACCCGACCAAAATTATAAAATTCGAACACCTAGCCGATAACGAGTCCAATCATATTTGATTTACTCAAATCCGACCTCAAATCGCCTTTCAAATTCCAAAAATTTTAGGCTAAGGAGTTTCACAAAATTTTACTCCAAATTTCCAACTCAAAATAATAATTAAATGATGAAAACAACAATAGATTCGTGTAATAAAGCCAAAATCGAGTTATAATTTCTTACCCCATTAATTTCCTTAAAAATGTCTCGAAAATTGCAACAAACCGAGCTCGCTAGGTCGGAAAATAAAAATGAGATCAAACCCTTAAAATTAGGCCTTTTCTGCCAAGGGATCTCGCTTCTGCGAACCCACAG
>NW_017703810.1:0-1348 GCF_001879085.1 Nicotiana attenuata | reverse complement strand
AAAAAGTCTTAAATAGAAGCCAAATCCAGTTGAGAAGAGACAAGCACGGTGACATCCATCGAAGGGATCTCGGTCGAGAAGCGGCCCAGGTAAAGCCAGATTTCAAAGGTAGAATGTATTGGTGGCACATCGACCTAGAATAAGGGCTCTAGTCCACGATTCCTGGATTCCAACCTTTCAAAGGCAAAGGAAGTCTCAAGCTGTAAAAGTAGGCCTGCCATCGATGCTAAGAGATAGACGAGCTACCATAGATCCCTCACCGACGAATAGCGTACTTTCCTCTTAGAATATCCCTTGAATAAGCGGATGAACCACTTGAGCCTCCTATTTCACTGAATCCGCTCCCATCTCTACAGAGCCCCGAAAGCTTATAGGATCTCTAGGCTGTAGAGAAAGGGCCTATGATGGAATCATTGAATCTCAGCGACGCGGTGAAAGATCTAAAAGAGGTGGATGATCCCAAGTATTGCAAATATCACCGCATCGTCAGTCACCCTACAGCAAGATGCTTCGTCTTAAAGGAGAAGATCATGACGTTGGTGAGAGATGGAAAGATCATCATTGACGCTAATGACACGGCCGAAGCGAACCATGCTAGTGCTAAAATCGATCACAAGAAGGGATCAACGTAATAGTCTTCTCCAAAGGTTCTCTAAACAAGCAAGGAGAGATCCACGAGACGTTCTTCCTCAAGATCAATCTGAAGTGCTGATGGAAGTTCATTGAAGATTCAACACATCACAAGGAACTCGTTTCGTTCGAGAAATACACTACATTGTCCCTCGAATTGAAGAAAACAAGAAGGAGTGATCAAGAGAAGTTGTCCCTCGTGATCAATCCGAAGCGCTACTAACTCTTCTTGACGATCAAGTAAATCACAAGGAGGTCCACAGCATCCTGCGCTCGAGAAATACGCTGCTTCAGCCCTCGAATCAAGGAAAACAAATTAGAGACAAGAATCAGGGGATACACAGAGTTGTACTCACAAGTTTTATTAAAAAAAGAATTTTTCTTTACATTTCTTTCGTGATTGCAGTTATTAATTTCCGTACACGAAATTTGTCGCGAACAGTAAGCTAATCAAATCAATATGACTGGTGGAATGTGGTATTGTAGCTATTGGTTGGTAAGCTTGCAATCAAGTTATTGCTATCTTACGAGCAGCTTGCTATACTCTATTAGTGCCTCTCTTTGGTCTATCATAAGCAACCGAGCGGAAGTAGGTTTCTCTCTTTCTATTTACTTAATATGCAAACTCGCTCCGAGCCGAGTCAGTGTTGGGGTTGGGTTGGTTGATCGCCCAAAAAATGATTCTTATCCCATCCGTCAGGTTTGTATGTACCCACGC
>NW_017703809.1:0-1348 GCF_001879085.1 Nicotiana attenuata | reverse complement strand
CATAGGCACACATTTGATGGAGTTTTATGGTGAGCTGCATTCAATGCTATGATCCACAGCACACAGAGTCTCTATCATATTTATTCACTTTATCATGTCTATATTATATTTCAGACAGATGTTGTATTATTATTGTACTCCGTAGTAAATGCTCATGCACTTTTGACACCAGGTTTTGGGGATTTACATTTTACATATGGTTGCATTTTGTTATGACTTTGATATCTGTACTTTTTATAAAAAATGAACGAACATTCACTCTTTATCGGGATAGTGTAGTTCCTTATTGATCCCTTGCCGGGACTCTTGTTATGGTTGTTGTTGATTGTATATCTGGATCAGGTTGCACGCCGCAACAATGATATATTTGGATCGGGTTGCACGCCGCAACAATGATATATTTGGATCGGGTTGCACGCCGCAACAATGATATATTTGGGTCGGGTTGCACGCCGCAACAATAATATGATCGGATCGGGTTGCACGCCACAACAATGATAAATGATATGGATCGGGCTGCACGCCGCAGCAGTGTTGTCACATGTTGGGATCGGGTTGCTCGCCGCAACAATTGTCGATACCAAGTGTTTATGGATTGGATACAAGTTCCTTATTGTTTCACTGTGAATTCTAAGTTGTCCTTATGCCTTTATTCTTGACTTACTGTTGATACTGATATACCCCGCAGCATGTACCCCCTCCCATCTTTACTTGTTTATTCTTATTTTATTTTCTGCTGTATATTATATAACTGCACAGGATTATTTGGTAGTCTGGTCCTAGTCTCGTCACTACTTCGCCGAGGTTAGGCTAGGCACTTACCAGCACATGGGGTCGGTTGTGCTGATCCTACACTCTGCACTCTTTTGTGCAGATCCCAGTGCTGCAGATTTTGGACCGCAGTGAGGTTTCAGCTTCCTACTTATCAGGCGACCCGAGGTAGTCCTGCAGGCGTCCGCAGACCTTGGTGTCACCCTCCATCTATTTTCCTGCTTCTCTTATGTAGTTCTTGAGACAATATTTATTATTTCTTTGAGACCCTTATTTGTAGTATTCTTAGACAGTCTGTGAAGTTGTGACACCAAATCTTGGGTGGTTTTGTTTGGGATGGTAGTATCTAGTATTGTTAAGTTTGAAATTTACTTTTCTTACCGGTTTTTTTTTAAAATCTCTATGTTGTCTATAACTGTTGAAGCTAAGTCATTAAATAAAATAAAAATGGAAAATAGGTCAAATAGTTCAGTTAGTTGGCTTGCCTAGCTTTCACTTGTAGGCGCCATCACGACTCTCGAGGGTAGGATATCCGGGTCATGACACCTATCCTAATACAAACACTTAATGGCCGCTT
>NW_017703808.1:0-1348 GCF_001879085.1 Nicotiana attenuata | reverse complement strand
ACGCGTTCGCATAGACCTAAATCCTGGACCCCAGCCTTTTCTCTTCGCGTTCGCGTCCTCCCCAATCGCGAACGCGATGCTCAGTTAGGTCAACCCTTCGCGAACGCGGCTCCCTTCCCGCGAACGCGAAGGGCAAATTTTGCCCAGTTAAATGTTAATTTTCAGAAACAGTAGCTACGGGATTCCTTCAAAAATACACGAACTCCCTTCTTCTCCAAGCACTTAGACGTCCATTGAAGCCTCCTTTCTTCAAGACCACTTGGGTTAGTAAATTCCAACTTGTTTTCTTCATTTTCCATCATTATTAATCAAACTCCAAGGCTTAAATCATGTAATTTAAGGTGTAAATTGGGGGAAATGGATAGAACTAGGGCTTTTCAATTTTCTTTGATTTAGACCTCATTTTGGGGTCGAATTTGAAAACAAATTGTATATTCGGGCTCGTGGGGGAATGGGTGACATGGAATTGGTTCGAACCTCGGGTTTTGACCAAGCGGGCCCGGGGTCGATTTTGGAATTTTTGGGAGAAAGCTTAGAAATTCATATTTAGGCATTGGGTTTAGTTTGTTTAGCTATTATTAATATTGTAAAGTCATTATTTCATAGATTTGCCCGAGTTGGAGCCGAATTCGAGGGGTAAAGCTATACTAGAGGCTTGAGTTGAGTTTGGAGCATTCGAGGTAAGTGTTTGGTCTAACCCTAGCTTGAGGGAATAGGAGTAGAGTCTTATCTGTTGATTGCTATTTGTCGAGTACGGTGTATAGGCATGGTGACGAGTATCTATACATTGGTGTCGAGCACGACCGTGAGTCCTAATTTGCTAAATTGTCGAATTGGTAATTGTTATTTATGAGGAACTGGTTGGAAATCTTTAACATTGAGCCACTAATTGTTGAGACTAAGTGTGGATTTAATTGTGTTAAGTAGAGATTGAATGAGTTTGGTTATAGCTGGATCCCCCTTGCCGGGATGGTTTATTATATTATCTTGTTCCATTGCCGGGATAGCTTATTATAACATCTTTCTCCCTTGGCGGGATTATATTGTATATTGTGCTGTATGAAATGGGATCGTGTGGCACGCAGACCACGAGATATTATGAAATGGGATCGTGTGGCACGCCGACCACGAGATATTATGAAATGGGATCGTGTGGCACACCGACCACGAGATATTATGAAATGGGATCGTGTGGCACGGCGACCACGAGATATTATGAAATAGGATCGTGTGGCACGCTGACCACGAGATATTATGAAATGGGATCGAGTGGTACGCCTACCATGTGATATTATGAAATGGGAGCGAGTGGTACACCTACCACGTGATATTATGAAATGGGATCGAG
>NW_017703807.1:0-1348 GCF_001879085.1 Nicotiana attenuata | reverse complement strand
CTACTAAAACTTTTTTTAATGACTTAAGGACTTACGATTGCTCTATGCACCGGACGGGATCAGAGATAGGAGCTAGATGGAGGAATATCAAGGATGGACGTGTAACCCAATCCAATAGAAGTGTATAAGTAGGCCTTTCTATCAATCTATGCTTGTAAGTCAGTCTATGCTATGTAGGTGTATTAGTTGTCTGAACAAAGACTCATAAGCACGATTTGACTCCCTCTTAAAGGCTTGCCTTGGAAGAGAAATCTTCATACTTGCTTCCTTCTCAATCTATAGGGCTTAGGCCCAGGGTTCCTAGTTGTGTTGAGAGTCCCGGTTTGGATCTGTCTTAGTTACCTTCGAGCTCAATAGCCGAAATAGACAGAACTCAACCCACTATTGAGGACTAGGCAGATCATAGGAAAAGATTCTATGGGATTGGAAATGGAATTACAGGGCATAGGCAGTTATTCGAACTTCCTAGCCCTTCTTCCCATGGTAATTAAACTGTCAAGATTATAGCAGCTCTTTTCTATGTTATTTATACTGAGTTACGGATCTAAGTAACGCCAGCCTTAGCCACTCTTAAGTGGCTTTCATACTTAGTTGCTGTTCTCTTAGGCTTAACTCCCGTTTATCTGTATAAGTTGTATAGTAAGGGATTAACCAGGTGTTGGATGAGAAGCAGCCTAGGTGAGATCCATTTGATCTGTTAGCTGCTAATGGATTCTATCGTCATTTCGACAGTGAAATAAATCTTCCGAAAGACAGCAAAGACAGTAGTAAGCCCTGGTAAGGAAGAAGATTCGATTCTAAGGCATTTATTCTAGCTGATAAAGTAGCTGATTCTAGAGTATGTTTCCGAGGGATTAGGAAGAGCCAGGAGGATTTAGCCCAGAGGAGAAGAGAGGATCCGATTCTCGCTTTGCCCCCGAAAGAGTCAGAATCCATTCTGACTTCCAGGCCATTTCATTCAACTGAAGCTAATTCTACTGCTACTGTAAGAGTTCCGGGTGAAGTTCATAGAAAGAGGTTTTCATAGGACCTAATTCCAAGGTATTAGGAAGATCTTCTACGGGACTCAGAACTGATACATAGTCTTTCTATGTTTACCGCTTCGAAAGGAAATCATAAACAAATGCCCTTTTTCTTACTTTTTATATGATATATACTTTCTATTATTGTATATTTCAGATTTACCGTGGAATCTATTCTCAGGCGCGTTAGAGAGTAAATGCAGTAGTCTCTTCCAGCCTCGAAGCGGATAAAAAGGATCATCGAACAACAACAAATAACCCTTGGGCTCGGAAAAGTACGGCAAAAAGAAGTTTCTGTCTTGTTTCCGGCTTCTAAATAACAGTAC
>NW_017703806.1:0-1348 GCF_001879085.1 Nicotiana attenuata | reverse complement strand
GACAGAAGAACAGAAAATTAAAGAAATATTTACTTATGCAAAGAGAAAGAAAAACAAGAAAGAAAGAAAAGATTGAGAAACTTACTGTTTGGGTTATAGTTTGGACTGACCTTGAATCGAGTCCCCAAATAATGTTACATGCTTGTTCTTGCCAAAAACAAGCACATAACCTTATTTTGGAACCCAATTCTAACACTGGTAGGCTTTTGGAATTCGACCAGTCTTGAACAAACCCTAGATCTAAAATTCGCGTAATTGTAGTTGGATTTGAGGGAAATTGGTTTGGGATTTGGGAAAAAGAAGGTGAGGAGGGTCTGGGGAATAATTTTGGGATGGTTTGGGAGGCGGCGGCGCCGTGCACGGCAGAGGCGGCGCTAGGGTTTGGATTATTCGAGGTGTTTGAGGGGGGTTTGAAAGAAAGTGAGGCTAGATTCGGGATGAGGAGGAGGAGGAGGTGCTATGGTGTATTTTTGGGGTAATTTGGAGATTCGCCACCGGCGGAGGCTGTCACACCTCCTTTTTTTCACTCCACCCCCGGAAGGGGAGTATATAAAGGGAGTTTTTCCAATTAAAGGACAATCGAAACGGGATTGTTTATTAAGAGATTCAGAGTCGCCACTTAGGATAATTTATGGTGTCCCAAGTCACCGGTTCAAATCCCGAATCGAGGAAAAGAATGACTCTGTTTAACAGTCCGCGTACCAAAAATCCGAGTAAGGAATTCTGTTAACCCGGGAGAAGGTGTTAGCCATTCCCGGGTTCCGTGGTTCTAGCACGGTCGCTCAACTGTCATATTTGGCTAGATATCTTATTTTAAAACAATTATGAACCTATGTGCAAATTTTAACTTTAACCGCTTTTAGTCATTTTTTAAGAGAATTGCAACGTCGTTAAAACACGTCTCGAACCACGTCACATAAATGCACCCGTGGTTTTTGACATATTTTAACTTCGTTGGGATTTGGATTTCGGTCACATAAATGCGCACCCGAGTTTAAGAAAGTAATATTATTAACTAACGTGCCTAAAGTAATTTCACATTAGCACTTTGCGAGGGCCATGGAATTTGCTAATTGGCACGCCTCGGAATCTAAGGATCAATTCAAGATTAAATAAAGCGAGGGCCATGCAATTGTCATTTTTGTTTGGCATGGCACACCTCAATTCTAAATTAAAAGGATTAGTTCAACTACATTCGGAGGACCATAAACTACTTGTTTTATCTAATATGGCTCACCTCAATTATTAATTAACGAAATACGGATGTTTAAGCATCAAAGGGATTTGACTCACTTCAGAATAATCGTGTCAGTCTAATTACAAGAACCAATTAATGACTGCAATTACC
>NW_017703805.1:0-1348 GCF_001879085.1 Nicotiana attenuata | reverse complement strand
GATTCGGGAGCGTGGTGAATAGATGCATCTATGGTTCGTGCCGTTCGACCCTCGGCAGTGCACATTTTACTTTTATGTTGGATCGAGCCGAACATCCTCGGTGGTATTTGTGTGTGATGATAAGAACCGGAACCCTTTTAATTCGTAGGACTTATTGCTGGAGAGGTCACTAAATTAAATGAGAAAAGTGCTTAGTTTATTTAATTGGATGAAAGGATTTTTAACATTTATGCTTGATTGAGTTTGTTGTTATCTACATACACTGTGAATCAAATATATTAAACTTCATATTATTATATTTACTAGCCCTAGTAAGTGTTAGAGTTGACCCCTCGTCACTACTTCTGTGAGCTTAGGCGAGATTCTTACTGGTTACATATTTCTATGTACTAATGCTACACTTGTGTACTTGATTGTACATGCTTTGAGGCAGGTTCATCTGGCCATCTGTCTGGCGCATAGAGTGGACTCCCAAGCCCGAGACTTTCCGGTGAGCTGCCCTTTTCACCCGTTCTGTAGCAGCTGGAGTCTTTCTTTTGTATTTTGTTCACTATCAAATCCTTTTCCAGACAGTAGGATAGTATGGTTATGTATATTCTACTAGATTGCCCACGCATTTCTGTCTCCGGGTCTCGACACACACATTAGTAGGATTATGATATTTTGGCTTGTCTTTACGATTGAAACCCGTATTCATATCGTTCATTTAACTATGCTTATGTTTTTCAAACTACAAAATTTCTTGAATATATAATGGAAGTTATCACGTGCTAACTACATAAATGAAGATTTACTAGTTGATTAGTGTTGGCTTGCCTAACAATGGTGTTGGGCACCATCACGGCCTAATAAGGAATTTGGGTCGTGACAACATGGTAGCAGAGCACTAGGTTCTCATAGTCTCACAAGTTATGGGCAAACTTGGTAGGGTCTTGCGCATCGGTACGGAGACGTCTATACTTATCTTCGTTGGGCTATAGGGTGTTAGGAAACTACTCTTTATTCATCTCTATCGTACAATTGATGATGTACTAAATTTCCTTATTCTATTCTCTCACAGATGGTGAGGACGCGTACGGTGGATGTTCCAGAATCGGGAGGAGCTGCTCCCCCCGCTGTTAGAGGCCGAGGCAGAAGTCGTGGGAGGGCACCGACCCGAGGTAGGGGACGAGGGCATCCTAGAGCTGCTCGAGTTTCACCACTTGCGGACCCACCAGGAGATCCCATTACCGAGGAGCAGGGCGAGGTACCCGTAGCAGAGCATGCCCCAGCAGATTTCATGATAGCACCATGCTTCCAAGAGGTCATGGGTAGTATGCTGCGGTTCATGGACTCGATGACTCACGCT
>NW_017703804.1:0-1348 GCF_001879085.1 Nicotiana attenuata | reverse complement strand
TCATAGCTTAGACTAGCTTCTTTTTATTTTTACTCGGTGTAATAAGGAGGTCAGCGAGCAGTAGCAGCAGCAACAACAATGAAATCACAGCTCCTGGTAGTCCCAGCTACCAAACCCTCCCGAACTACACTGACCTGATTCCTTTTTAGCCAAGGATATGTAGGCAACCTCAGAAGCAGGGTGCGGTCAAATCTTTCAAAATGCTTCACACGGAGTATTCAAACGGGCAAAAATCGCTCGTATCCGCTCACTTATCTTTGCCCGAGAACTCTGCGTGTTCCCGAGCAAAGAGGGGCAGCTGTGAGCACGTGATTGTTGCCCTATATGAATTACTCCCAAAGATTCAAACAAAATGATTTCCTTCTTTATTCTGCAATTTTGTGAATTTTGTGTTATTTTTTGTTAATTGTTTGCATTTATTTTTGCATTTTAATTCATACGAAAATATAAAAAATATACATTTGGCACGTGCATTTAGGGTTTAATTTTACATTTTAGGATTAATTAGTAGCCAAATTGCATTTAAAACAAAATGTAAAGAAAATGACAAAAATGATCCTTTTTGCATTTTTAGTTTAAATTGTCTTAGTTTGCATTTAAATAGGGAATTTGTGTAATTGAAAATTGGGAAGTATAATTTTAGAGTCAATTTGAGTTTGGGTTTTTATTTAGCATTTAACAAATACAGAAAATACAAAAATACAAAATAATTAAAGAAAAAAAAAGAAGAGAAAGAAATCAAAAGGGGGCTGCCGAATTTGGCCTCGTTAATACTTATTTTGCCAGCCCAAATCATTTGTCACCCACGCCCAGGCCCAGTCCCCATTTACCCGGTTCATCCTCACCCCCACCAAACGACGCCGTTTTGGCGTCACCCAATCTGAGCCCTTCATTCCTTTTAATCCAACGGCTCACGGCTTTTCTTGATTAATAATAAAAGTGTCTGAATAATTAAGACCTAAACAAAACAATTATCGTCTTCCTCGTACTCTCTCATCTGTAACTCCGCCGGAGCCGCCGCCGCCCGGACGCCACCACCACCAATCCGTCCAAAAATAACACCATGAGTCCCCCTTCTCCTCCTCTACTCGAATCCACTGTCCTTCTCTCTCGAATCTTGCCGAAGCTCGTCGAATCTTCGTTAGAAAATTTTCCGGCCACGACGACACCTCGTCCAAATTACATCAAACTAACACCATATAACCGCCTAAGCCTCCCCTATCCAACCCCCTTAACCGTGTATCTCAAATATGGCCGGAATTGTTCGAATTTCAATTTGAACATTTTCTGGCCAAAACCCTAACCGCTCCAATTCCTACCAAATCAATGCCATATGGTTCCTGGTGTT
>NW_017703803.1:0-1348 GCF_001879085.1 Nicotiana attenuata | reverse complement strand
ATGAGTACATTGTGACATTGAGTCGTTTTGTGAGGCTATGATTGTTATGAGCATGTTGTCTTTGTCTGAATATTTTTTAAGTTGGCATAAGAAAAAGGAAAGTGTATGTGATTGCATATGCTAATGTTTAATTGTTGCTATCAACAAGGTCATTGGTGTAGTGTGCCTCAATTGTGTAAACAAAGTGCACAAGGATAGTGTGAATTGTTAGTTGACTCGAGGACGAGCAACGTTTAAGTGTGGGGTAGTGATGTTTGGTGATAAATGATGAAAAGTGCATATTTTTTAGTATATTTGCATATTAATTTTTGTGTGTGTCGCGGGAGATTACATGATTTTCGAAGTCGAAATATACTCATTATGTGTTTCTTATGTGTAGGAACGAGTTTGGATGCTATGATCAAAAGATGACAATTCGACACAAAAAGAAGAAATTAAAGGAGTGGGAGCTCGTCTATTCTCGTGCTGGCACGAAGTCGGACGCGAAAAAGGAGAAAAGTTAAGGCACAAAACAGCGAAGCGAAGCAAAGGCACGGAGCGCTTTGCGAAATGGAAGAATCTCAAAAGCTGGATCCGCGTCAAAGTCCGCGTCTAGACGCGAAGGCAGACGCGGATTCCAGCTCTCCCATCCGAAGTTGGATTGAAGAATTTCGCCCCTCATCAACCCTAGGTCATATAAATACATCCTAAAATACCACTTTGAAGGGGGGGACACACTTTTGACATAATTTAGAACTAAGGAGGCGGGAGAGAACGTTTTTGAGAGGAAAACACAAGCACAGAGCCGCCGTGGAGGCCGGGTTTCATCTTTTCTTCCACCAACTTAGTCTTTTTATGTTTCTTTGTATGATTTGTTGTTTTGCTACCATGTCTATGTGGAGCTAAACTTCACGTTCTAGGGTTGTGGTTCTTTCATGACTATTGTTATTCGGATATTGATTTTGATTTCTTAGTTTATCATATTGGTTTATTTATTCAATCCTGCACTTAATTATTTGATTGCTTGATCACCAATTGAATACTATCTACGAATCTAGAGTTGAACTCGAAAGTGGGAATTCTAGATTGCATATAGGATTGAGTAGAGTAAGTTCTTGAACTCGGGCATCGGTAACTGATTCGCGATTAGGATAGACATGTACCTAATTGCCTTGCTTGGTTGATTTACAGGAATTATAAATGCGTTCTTGTTGATTCTAACTCCATAGACATATAGGCGTTAGGTTAGCTTGAATAGGCGAGTAAGAACTCGACAGATTCTTATGAGCAGTATTAACCCTGTCAACCAATAAACTAGATAAATTAATTAGACAATTCAATTGAAGAATACAATAGGAATGTTAGATAG
>NW_017703802.1:0-1348 GCF_001879085.1 Nicotiana attenuata | reverse complement strand
AGAGATTTGAAAGATATTTAGTTTTAATGGAACTTTATTGGTTAAGGGTGTTGTTTACCTTATGTGTGATGAAGAATAATATTGATTATAACCATTTGAGACTTTAGAATTTATCCAAGAGCAAGAGAATCGGTTATTGGGTGTAGAAACACCATTGATAGGGATTATGAAGCTTTATACTCACCAAGTGTTTGATAAAATGCCTAAGTGACCAAAACATGGATATTGTGCTAATTTGGAATCCCTTTGAATTGTATTGATATAGATTAAAGTTGAAAGGGTTGGCGAATGTTGTATTATGCTCAAGAGAAGGAAGTTAAGGTATGTGAGGCTCACTCTCTGTGTTTGGGAATTTTAATGATTCTCCCTATATTACGTTTCTTTTATGACGTTACCAATTGCCTCAGAAATATAGTTAAGTCTAGTTCCTTGATTAGTTGTAGAACTTCTATTTTCTAGCTTCATAACTCGCTCATGACTTTCATTATGAACGTTGTGAGCTCAGTGCGTATTCATTATAGACTTGGGTTTGATGCCCCCCGAGTCTTAGTATAGATTACTCAGTATGCCATAAACAGTTGAAGTTTCAGTGTTCATAATCTGTTCAAGAATACATGTCTCAGTCTAGTCCTATTTAGTATTCCAGTATTATGTAACTCAGTGTGATCCAGTATTCCAGTATTATGTAACTCAGTGTGATCCAGTATTCAAGTATTATGTATCTTAGTGTGATCCAGTATTCCAGTATCATGTAACTCAGTGTGATTTAGTATTTCATTATCATGTATTGCAGTATGATTCTCAGTTCCTGAATGTTGAACACCTGTATTTGGACTTGAGGCCGCAATTTATGCTTTATGCATTTTTGGGTCTGAGGCCGCAGTTTATGCTTTATGCATCTTTGGGCCTGAGGCCGCAGTTTATGCTTTATGCATTTTGGACCTTAGGTCACAGTTATGTGTACGTATACTTGGGCCCGAGGCCGCAGTTTGTGCACATATATATATTGGGCCTGAGGCCGCAGTTTAATATTCAGATAAACAGGTTGTTCATCATTCAGAAGAGAGAGTATTCATATCCTTACTTCCTTTATTCAGTTCAGTTATCAGTTATCAGTTATCTTTTCAGTTATCAGTTATTAGTTATCTTTTCAGCTATCAGTTCAGTTATCAGTTATCAGTTATCTTTTCAGTTATCACTTCAGTTTCAATTTCAATAGTTAACATTTCAGTTATCAATTATCAATTCTCAGTTACCACCTTAGTTTCAGTTTCAGCATTTCTCAGGTCCTTTACATACCAATACAATTCAAATGTACTGACGTCCCTTTTTTCCGGGGCCTGCATCT
>NW_017703801.1:0-1348 GCF_001879085.1 Nicotiana attenuata | reverse complement strand
TCTTTTGAGTCTGTATTTTCATCCTTTCAGAGTCGGTTTCTTTTGAGTCTGTGAGTTTTTGAGTCATTGTAATCAAAGTATTTGCTTTTATGAATTCCCAAATCACTCCAGACTAGCAAACATGTAAATTGTTATTATGTGTTTTATTTTAATGAAATTTATATTATATTTTTTTTTGTCTCACTAGTTACATACATTGTTTATTATATCCTTTTGTAATGGATTGAGACTTAAAATATGTACACACTAAGAAGTGATCTTAATATTAATTAAAAATATGTAGATATAGATGATGAATGAAAACGTAGTGACCGTTCGATTCTATACTAAATGTAGAATTAATATTATAATTAATTTTTCTTGAGTGTGTAATCACATGCATAAATTAACTGAAGTATATATTGATGAGTTAAACTTGTGATATTGTCTCTAATAACAGACATGGCATCAAAAAGTATCATTGCTGACTTGAACAAGGGTGACAAACTGAATGGTGAAAATTACGATATCTGGAGTCGTAAGATGTGGTATGTACTCGAAGAGCAAGATGCTCTTGAAAGTATTAACCATGTTATGAGTCACCCAGAGGAGGGTAACACTACCCAACACAGGAGGGATCTGGAAACTTATAATGTTTGGAAAAAGAAAGATCCACTGCACATGGAATTATTGTAAGTTCAGTTGCTGATGATCTCATCCACGAATGTGAGCAATATCCTACTGCTCAAGCCATGTGGGCACATTTAAGAGAGGCATATGGGGGTACGACTGTGACTCGCCTTCGACAGCTGACAATCAAGTTTGACACGTACAAAAAGCGTTATAATCACGGTGTCAAGCAACATCTAAGGGTGATGTCAAATATGATTGCTCAACTCAAAAGTGCAGGTCATGTTCTCTCTGATGAGCAGCAGGTTCAGGCAGTGATTCGGTCTCTTCCCAATAATTGGGAACATTTGAAGGTTAACTTGACCCACAATGATAGCATCAAAACTTTTGCTGATGTTTCCCGTCATGTGGAGCTTGAAGACGAGCGGCTTGGTGCTGCTAAAGCTGTACCTAATGCCTTTGTGGCAGAATCAAGTGGTACAAAGAGATCAAGCTTCAAGCGCAAGAGAAACTGGAAAAATGACGGAAAGGGTAAGGAGACCGGAGAAGGACCCTCCAAGAAAGAACAAGCCAAATTCCAAGAAGGAAAACCGTTCTCAAGAGAAAGACAAGAGCAAGATGAAGTGTTACAATTGCCAAGTTCCAAGGCATTTTGCTCGTGAGTGCACTGAGCCGAAAAAGGTAGCATTTCAAACGCATCTCTTAGTGCTATATATGTTTCTAGCACTGTTTACTAACT
>NW_017703800.1:0-1348 GCF_001879085.1 Nicotiana attenuata | reverse complement strand
ATTGGAGAATCAGATGATGAACAAGAGGTAAGTATTCTTCATCTCAAAAACAAGATTAAGTTCTTGTCTAAAGAAAGGCTGGCTGTCTATTAACAGACTTCATTGATGTACATATGAATCGGACCCCAAGTTTTGATTCTGCTCTATGATCATGCTCCTGGGGTGGTGGAACGAATCTGACTAGCCCAATAAAATAATGTAGTATTCTGCACTTCTTGGCCTTTATATGAGGTGTGTAATCCCGACTTTCTGGCAAGAAGAATTCCGGAATGTAAGCACTTTGTTCATCATTCCTTGACTCCTTAAATGGCTCGGACGATTCTATTTCCATATCATCATCTAAACACAATGTGGAAAAATGCTTGGAGTGAGGACCAATGCGCTCAACTACATGAACATTGGGACTATCTACATTCTCAACACTAATGACAATAGAGTCAACTAAATATGTATCCTCAATATCCTTGGTCGACTCTAGTATCTCTTCTACAACATCGACATCCTCAAAATCTAGTGTGATTGATTGTTGGTGTTCTACTCTAGCCTCCTCCTCTAGCTCATCAATTTCTGTATCTAATTCACGCTCTTCTTGGATACTATTCACAATATTGGCTTGTTGAGCATTAAAAACTTCAACCAGTTGACTCATGTGAACTTTCAAGTTGTGAATAGTTTCCTCCTGCCTTTCTATCCGCAGTAGTAATTTACTCTATTATTCCAAAATACACTTTAACATATCTTCGAGCTTCTTTAGGTCAGCTTCCCTAGGTTATTTGTTCCTATTAACTTCACCAGAAAAAGAAGAACCATCAAAGTAAGGGGTTGGGGGAAGGTAAGAAATATAAGCACAACCGTGAAAGTGACCATCTTGACCACCACACATATCACACACATTCCACACATAAGATTGAGTTGGTGCACAAAACTCGCTCTCAAGAATATTTTGATAATTTTGCCCTGGGTGGTTTCCTTCACAATATGCATAAGGAGGATCAAAAGTAGAATTACCAACAACAAAATTCTCATAATTCTATGATGTCATGTTTCTCAAATAAACAAATAAAACTAAAATAAAAATCAAATAATAAAATAAAAGTTCAAACTTGAAATCTAGCAATATGTACACCTACAACTACACCGTTAGTTCCCCGGCAACGGCGCCAACATTTGCTCTCACCCAACTATGCCTTATAAAAAGGACTAAGCGGTCGCTGCAAATATAATCCGGTTTACAAGTCCGGAGTCGAATCCCACAGAGAACTAAGGTTTAGCTATAGCTGTTCACTATCACCAAGAAGACAAGCTTGAACAATTCCTAACTTATAGATATTAAGATTCTTGTGTTTAT
>NW_017703799.1:0-1348 GCF_001879085.1 Nicotiana attenuata | reverse complement strand
TATATTCAACAACGCAGACGCCGAGGGACTCATAACTCCGCATAACGACGCACTGGTAATATCTTTACTTGTACATGATACTAACGTTTTAAAACGAGTTTTAGTTGATCCAGGTAGTTCTGTAAACATTGTTTTAATACGGGTATTGCGCGAGATGCAAGCGGAGGATAAATTAATCCCAAAGGCGCATACTTTATCGGGATTTGATAACTCTAGTGTTGTAACAAAAGGGGAGGCAATACTTACCACATTCGCAGAAGGCATCGTTAAAGATACCAAATTTCAAGTGGTAGATATGGAAATGGCTTACAATATGATTCTTGGGAAGCCATGGATTCATGACATGGAAGCTGTTCCTTCAACTTTACATCAAGTTATTAAATTCCCATCTCCATGGGGAATATGCCAAATCAGAGGCGATCAACAAACATCTAGAAGCATCAATTCCGTTGCAGATTCAACTGTTAAAGGTGAAGACAAATAGCAATTACAGAATTTAGGTGGGGGTAACACGGAAACAACCTCACCTGAGCAAAAACAAACAGATCTGGATTCAAGACCTGATACCATTCAAGAACCGGAGGAGAATGAGAACATCAAAACAACGATAGAAGAGCTAGAGGACGTGGTGTTATTTATACATTGGCCCGAGAGAAAAGTGTACATAGGAGCTAATCTTAGCCCGGAGGTAAAACGTAAATTGATTGAATTTTTAAAAGCTAATGCGGACTGTTTTGCTTGGTCCCATTCTGACATGACAGGGATACCACCGTAAATCATGACTCATAAGTTGAATGAAGATCCATCATATCCTCCCGTCAAGCAAAAGAAAAGAAAGGAAGGAACTTTCAAAAATAAGGTGATTCAAGAGGAAGTTCAAAAGTTGCTAAAAATTGGTTCAATTTGTGAGGTAAAATATCCTAACTGGTTAGTTAATACTGTTGTGGTTCCTAAGAAGAACGGTAAGTGGCGAGTTTGTGTAGATTACACAGACCTTAATAAAGTCTGTCCAAAAGATTCCTTTCCTTTACCCCACATAGATCAGTTAATTGATGCTACTGCAGGGCATGAGCTATTAAGTTTTTTAGATGCATATTCAGGCTATAATCAAATCAAGATGGATCCAGGTGATGAAGAAAAAACTTCTTTTATAACAGACAGGGGTACTTACTGTTACAAGGTAATGCCCTCCGGTCTTAAGAATGCAGGTGCAACGTATCAAAGGTTGGTCACCCAAATGTTTCAAGAACATTTAGGTAAAACCATGGAAGTATATATAGATGATATGCTAGTTAAAACTCAGCATTCAGAAGATCATATATCGCACTTATCTGATCGTTTTAAAAAA
>NW_017703798.1:0-1349 GCF_001879085.1 Nicotiana attenuata | reverse complement strand
CCGTTCCAGTTGTTGGTGTGGTCATTTCATTTTTACTTCTTGTCTCCCAGAAGAAGAGGCATGAATCATCACAGGTACACTTTGGTATTCCAATTTGAGGCAGAAGTTGGTTGAGAGGAGAAATATGGTGGTTTACTTGACTTCCCATGCTATGTGTTCTGCTGTTTGCGTAGTGCCTAGAGCTACAACTTCGCTTCTTCCTTCAGCTTCATAGATAGTCAGTAATGGACCAGGTTCTTTATGATGGTGCGATGTCTCTCGCCAGTCTTTTACACGTTGCTCACTTTATCATCTTCCTGATTTTGAAACCTCAGGCATTTACCGGAGACAGGATTGGTCCATCACATTAATCTTCACAGTTTCTTTCTTGACAAAGAGAGAGAGTGCCCTTGTTTTGTGGATTGTTTCTCAGGAGTATTCCTTCTCTCATCTGTTTGCATTGTGCTTCCCAAGCTGATTCTTCCTGTTTTCTGGAGCAAGGCACTTTCCTCCAATTGGTGGTTCCTGGCGAGTTTTGATTCAGGAAGGACCTGGTTCGACACGTGTTCTCCAGTAGAGAGTAGTGTTCAATCCTTTTTTTCCAGAGCCCTTTTCGGTGATTCCATAGGCGACAAGCACTATCCATGCTTCATTTTCCAGTTTCGTCTTTTCCCATTCGAGTCCCAAGGGAAACTTTCTGCCTTTTCATTTACAGAGAATGTACCATTTACTTTCTTCTCAAGGATACATTCCCTTCCTGCAGGACTTATAGTGAGAAGCATTTCATGATGTTTTCAACTGCGTGCTTCAGGCATTCACTATCCATAGTCTAGTGCAGTCTTCTTCCTTTCACTGTTCCCTGCACAAGCTCATCAAGGGTTAGATTTAGGAACCCAAACTAGTTTGGGTCCCTTGTTATTATAGAAAGGATGAATAAGAGATTTTCTAGTCCACGCAGGCAGCGTCCGCTTTTTGCGAGTGGTACCTAGTCCTTTGCTCGTAGTCACTCTATCAGTGAACGCTTTATTCTTCTGAACAGATTGAATCCTGGCCCGACAATTTTCTTTAAAATGCCCATTGTTTCTGCAGTGGGTACATAGCCAGTTATCAGGTACAGTGACATACTTGTTGTGTGGGTTATAGGGAGTTTTCTCCCTTCGAAACCCGATGCCCTACTTGTTCCCACTATTGTTGAGATACATGGCAGTAACAACATCTGAGGATCAGGTCCACTTCAAGGATTTTTCAAGATCATTTTTTACTTTCTCCAACTCAGCTTGGAGTTGGTGATTCCTCTCGAGTTCTTTGCAAAGACTAGTTTTTACGACATTTAACTCCTTTTACCAGTCTAAGATGTGCAGTCTCACTAG
>NW_017703797.1:0-1349 GCF_001879085.1 Nicotiana attenuata | reverse complement strand
AAACAGCATGCCTTCAGCTGTATGAAATTCCAAAAACTCCCCGTTAGCCATCCGAAATCATCCCGAGGCCCCCCGGGACCTCAACCAAAAGCACCAACATGACTTAAAACATTATCCAAACTTATTCCAATCATCAAAACACATCGAACAACACTAAAATTATCGATTCTCATCGGCTTCAAGCCTAAGTTCTTTAAAAACTTCCGAAACTCGCATTCGATGAAAAACCCAACCAAGCGACGTCCGACTGACCTGAAAATTTGCAGACATATCCAAAATCACCTAACGAAGCTACTGCAACTCTCGGAATTCCATTCCAACCCTCGGATCAAAATCTCACCTATCAACCGGATTTCGCCAAAATGCTAACTTCGCCAATTCAAGCCTAATTCTACACCGGACCTCCAAAACCAATTCAGATCACGCTCCCAAGTCACAAATCATCTCCCGAAGCTAACCGGATCATCGAAAATCACATCCGAACCTTCGAACTCATAAGTCAACATCCGGTTGACCTTTTCAATTTAAGCCTTCGTTAAAGAGACTAAGTGTCTCATTTCCTATCCAAACTAATTCAATTCAACTCTAACTCACTCGTTGCTGATGATGAAACATGAAGAAGCAATAAATGAGGAAAACGGGGCGGTAATACCTGATACGACGGGTCGGGTCGTTACATCCTCCCCAACTTAAGCAAACGCTCGTCCTCGANNACCTTTTCAACAGCAAGCAAATGAACGCGTAGTCAGATAGTGCAAGTCCGCATATAAGTCAGCCCCTCGGGCACATCACTCCACAAACAGTTAACACCAGGGCGTCTGGTAAACAGTACAAGCAATAGCATGGATGCCAATGATATGAGAGTGCTAAATGTCATGACACGTAGTATAAACAGGAACCAATGCATGAATGCAATGCAATGCATATGACCGCTGCGGCGCGCAGCCCGATCCATTTGGGTACCCGCGCTCACTGTGGGGGTTCAGACTCCGGAGGGGCTCTTACAGCCCAAGCGCAATATCAATATCACACCGCTGCGGCGCGCAACCCGATCCATCCTCAGTCCAGAAATGCACATAAGCCCCTTGGGCAATAGTAAAATAACAGTCTCAACTCAAAACGTCAGTAAAATATCATTTAGGTTTTCAAATCTTAGAAAGATAGCTAAGTTTGCGAAACAGTATTTTAAACCTTGGACTGTGATAAAATAATATGCAAAGTAATGCAAAAAAAATAGTGATATCGATCCCTGAAGGATTCAAACAATTGGCACAAAGCCCAAATATAGCAATCAACCCAAATAATGATGATAACAAGTAGTTTCAGTCAATTACGCAATAAAACCAACA
>NW_017703796.1:0-1349 GCF_001879085.1 Nicotiana attenuata | reverse complement strand
TAAACACAAAGTGAGGAGCAAGAGAGTAGAGTAATCAGCCTTGGCTTGCAGCCGGCTGACTTAGAACAATAGCATGTAACCGGACAAAAGAGAGCAGAAGAGTGTTTTTGTGTGAGAGAGAGTTTTTATGAACCAATGTGTTCGTGTGTGTAATGAAAAGAGAAGAGAGTATATATAATAGTTTGAAAGCTAGGTCAATAAGGCAAGAATCAATTTTCAGCAATTATAGAACTACAGAATCAATTAAGAACGATAGTCATCCAAGTCTCCCTTAATTAAGGCAGTAATTTTACCAACGGTAGAAAGCAGGTAACAAATAAGGAAAGGATTCAAACAACATAGGTACAAAATATATAATTAGGGATAGATACATAAGGGTCTAATAAGGAAATAATAAAAGAATCAATTAACAATATAGTCAGCCATGTAATAAGGCAAGAAGTAAACTAAAGTCGGAAGTCATTAAAGAATACTACCATAGGAAATCAGTAAAGGGTATCAATCACAGAAAATTAGGGATTCAACTAGAAATAGTACTAATTAGAGGAAATTACCACAAATTTTTGTCAATAGACAAAGTGAACATAATATAGGTGGGAGAAACAAAATCAGAAACCCTAATGAGCATAAAGGAGGAAGAAAATCACAGAGACTCAGAACATATGCATGAGAAACAGACATACGCACAAATCAGACGAGCAAATAAGCAAAGACAGTCTCAAAACCCGAAACAAAAAATTAGGGTTCTTAACATAGTTAATCAGATAAAAGGAAAAACTTAAATAAACCGTTTAAACATAGTAAAAATCATAGATTAATACCAAAATCAGAAGAAAAAGCGTTTTGAAAAGGGGTTACGAAACCTTAGTTTTGAAGACGAAGAGGTGTTTTTTGAAAAATCGGAGAGATTATCATAGAAAACAACAAAAATAACTCAAAATACACTCAGATCTATGGTAGATATGAAGAGTCAAGAGATGAGTTAGGGTTTCAGAGAGAGATACCCCAGAGATGGAAAGATTCCGGCTTAGAGGCCACGGATTTAGCCGAAAAATATAAAGATCTTACTCGGACGGCCAAGGGTGGCCTGAGAATGGCATGAAAAGGCCATGCGCCACTGGTCCCTTGAGAGCCCTAGGGTAGCAATAATCCGGCATGGGAGAAGAGCCATGGAGGCTAGGGGATGGTGGTGAGACCACCATGGTTACCGGCGAGCCAACGACTGGTGAGAGGAACCATGGTTTAGTAGAGGGAGCTTGAGAGAGAGCTTGAGAGAGAATGAGCGGGTGTGTCGGCGGAGAGTGATGAGAGAATGAGGGTTTGGGGGGGGGGGGTAGGTCTTTAGGGTT
>NW_017703795.1:0-1349 GCF_001879085.1 Nicotiana attenuata | reverse complement strand
TAACCTTTCATATTTACCCAGAATGATTGTAGTAATATGAAGATTGATGACTAATATGAGTCCACCAAACTATAGAGTACCTGGTCCTCTATGAGACTGATACGTAGAATGCAGTAACGACTGAATGTAAAGAAGGCCAAAGATTTTCTACGTGGAAAAATCCCTCACAAGGGGATCAAGAAACCACGACCTACACCTGTAGGCTTTAAACTCAACTAACTTTTAATCTACCTATTACAAGCCACTTTGCAAAGACCCTTTTGCAATGACTTTAAACTAAGTTGTGATGCACCACCACAAGCCACTCTATAATTGTCCTAGTTACAGAGGATTTAACTTATGACTATTCCTAGTCAACACATAAACTCTAAAGTTTACGAATTTGGTTTGTTCTTAAGACAACACTTCTAAGAAAGCAAACTAGGAATTACAATGTAGAACAATTAACAAGATTACAACTCAACTATGGACGTAGATAAGACTCGGTTAGAAACTGATCCTTAGTGGAGTTGTCTTCTTGTTCTTGACACACCAGTGACTTCAATGCTAGATGAACTTTGTTATGCTTGAGAGAATATCACTGAATGCACGAAGAATAGTGTGTCTTGCACCAGGTTGTTTTATCACAAAAGATGGCACAATAGATGGTGATGTCAACTCAAGGTGATATCAACTCAAGGTGTATACTTCTTCCCAAAGAGAAGTGACTGTTGTACAATCTGTAAAGCCACTTCTGGGCAGTTGCATTCCAGCTGGATAGTGGGCTTTGTACTTCCTGTCAGGACACACCAACAGACCGGGTCCTAGTTGTGTTCCTCTTCTGTAACAGTTGCCAGATGGTCACTTTCTTCTGTCACGTTTCAGTTGTGCACTTGACTTGTACTTTTTGTCAGAGAACCCTAAGACAGGAGGTCCCTGTTGTGTTCCTCTTTATCTTGATTGCGTACAGTCATTGACTTGTTTGTGTCGGAGAACCCTAAAGGGCCAGATCATCAGGTCCCTGTTGTGTTCCTCCCTTTGCTGATTTTCAGGCTTCGATTAGTTCACATAAAATGTATGTCCTGTGCGCCAGGTGCTCTATCTGGTTCTTCATGACAAGTTTGTTAGATCATCAAAACATAAAATACTGAAAACCCATCAATTTCCCCCTTTTGTTGATGACAAACTTAGGCATGGACAGTATTTGTTTAGAGCAAAAATAACCAGATGAGATGCCAGTAGTTCCCCCTTAATCTAAGATCTCCATCATTCTCACACGTAAGTTCCCCCTTAATCTAAGATCTCCATCATTCTCACACGTAAGTTCCCCCTTAATCTAAGATCTCCCTCATTCTCACACTTCTCTCACA
>NW_017703794.1:0-1350 GCF_001879085.1 Nicotiana attenuata | reverse complement strand
GGAGTTACCGCCCCGTTTTCCCCGTTTTATGCTTCTATATGTTTCATTATATGTGTTTGGAAAATTTGAAGTAATTCGGATAGAGTTCGATTGGAAATGAGACAATGTCTCTTTATGAGAAGGTTAGTTTGGAAAAGTCAACCGAATGTTGACTTATGAGTTAGAAGGCTCGGAATGGATTTCCGACGATTCGACTAGTTTCGAGGGATGATTTGTGACTTAGGAGCGCAATCGGAATTGAATTTGGAGGTCCGGTGTAGAATTAGGCTTGAATTGACTAAGGTTGGATTTTGGCGAATTCCGGATGGTAGGTGAGATTTTGATCCGAGGGTCGGAATGGAATTCCGAGAGTTGCAGTAGCTCTGTTAGGTGATTTTGGATATGCGTGCAAAGTTTCAGATCATTCGGAGGTGTTTAGGTCGGGTTTTAGATCAAATGCAAGTTTCGGAAGTTTTAGTTTAACTTAGGCTTGAATCCGTGGTAATTCGATGATTTTGGTGTTTATGATAGTGTTTTTATGTTACGAGCAAGTTTGAATGAAGTAATAGAACATATCTGTGCATTTGGTTGAAGTCCCGAGGGCCTCAGGGTGAATTCGGGTGGTTAAACGAGAGTTTTGAGGTGTAATTGCAGGTCAGATTTTCTGTCATCTGGTGTTTCCGCTTCTGCGGAAATGGACCGCAGAAGCGGGTACGTGGTCGCAGAAGCAGTCGTGGCCGGCTAGGGAAATTCCGCAGATGCGGAAGGTGGCTCGCACCAGCGGGTCCGCATAAGCGGACAAGGTGCCGCAGAAGCGGTTTTGAAGGAACCGCAGAAGCGGACTTCGCGTCGCATAAGCGAAGTCCGGGCTTCTAAGTGAAAATCGCTTAAGCAGAAATGTGGCCGCAGAAGCGGTCCCGCATAAGCGAAAGCGGGACCGCAGAAGCGAAAATCGCTGGGCGACAGAAGGGTTTTAAAATAATATTTCATCCGCGACCCTTTCATATTTTTCCTCCATTGTTGACGTTCTTAAGAGCTTTGAACAAGGAAATTCGAGGGTTTTGACTGAGAATCACTTGGAGGTAAGTTCCTTGGCCTAAATATTCGAATTTATGGTAGAAATTACATGTAAATTGTAGAAAATTCATTAAAAACTGGTCAAGCTAGGGCTTGGAAAGCTGTGATGTAAAAATGGAAATTTGAAGGGTCAAACGAGCTCCGATTTTGGTAAACTTTATATGCACGGACTCGTGGAGAGACGAGGAATCCGTTGGTGTGATTTTCGGAATTTTTCGAGTAAGTGGGCCCAGGGCTCGGGTTTTACCAACGTTCGTGAATTTTAGTACTTTTCGAGTATTTTTGACTGGGTTA
>NW_017703793.1:0-1350 GCF_001879085.1 Nicotiana attenuata | reverse complement strand
AGATTTGGTCACTTGAATTTTGTAGCTTAAGGTTGATGGATAAAGAAAACATGGTGAATGGATTGCCAAGTATTAATCATCCCAACCAATTTTGCGAAGGATGTATCTTTGGAAAGCAAGCTAGAAAAAGCTTTCCTAAAGAGTCTTTGACAAGAGCAAGATGCCCTTTGGAGTTAATTCACATGGATGTTTGCGGACCTATCAAGCCATCTTCACTTGGTAAAAGTAATTATTTTTTACTTTTCATTGATGATTATTCTACAAAAACTTGGGTTTATTTTTTAAAGGCAAAATCAGAGGTGTTTGAAACCTTTAAAAAATTCAAGAGGATGGTGGAGAAACAAAGTGGCTATCAAATTAAGTCACTTCGGTCGGACAATGGTGGAGAATTCACTTCAAATGAATTCAAAGTTTTTTGTGAGAAAAATAGAGTTCGCCATTTTTTAACCGTGCCAAGATCACCACAACAAAATGGCGTTGTGGAAAGAAAGAACCGGACCATTCTTAACATGGTGAGGAGTATGTTGAAGAGCAAAAATATGCCAAAGGAATTTTGGGCTGAAGCTGTTGCTTGTGCGGTATACTTACTAAATCGTTGCCACACAAAACGTGTTCATGGAAAAACACCTCAAGAGGCATGGAGTGGTTTCAAGCCAAAAGTTTCTCACTTGCGAGTTTTCGGAAGCATTGCATATGCACATATACATGATGAAAAGAGGACCAAGCTCGATGACAAAAGTGAGAGGTATGTTTTTATTGGTTATGATCAAAATTCTAGAGGTTATAAATTGTATAATCCCAAAAATGGCAAGGTCACTTTGAGTAGAGATGTTGAGTTTGATGAAGATAGTGCTTGGGATTGGAAGACTAAAGAGCAAGATTACTCTTTTAGTCCATTATTTGATGATGATGAAGAAGATGTGGAGCAACCTATCTCACCACTATCAACACCTCCGCCACAAAATCAAGAAGTGGAGGAATCAAGTTCAAGTTCAAGTGAAGCACCTCACAAGAGTAGAAGTCTCCGTGACTTGTATGAAAACACGGAAGTGGTAAGAAATGATTTATATGATTTTACTCATTTTTGTTTATTGGTGGATAGTGAGCCTATAAGCTTTGAGGATGCATTCCAAAATTCCAAATGGAGAGATGCCATGGATGAAGAAATCAAGGCAATAAAAAAGAATGAAACATGGGAGTTGGTCACACTTCCAAAAGGAAAAAGCACCATTGGAGTCAAATGGGTGTACAAGCTAAAGAAGAATTCCAAGGGTGAAGTAGAAAAGTACAAAGCAAGATTAGTAGCTTAGGGATACAAGCAAAAAGCCGGTATTGACTATGAAGAGGTAT
>NW_017703792.1:0-1350 GCF_001879085.1 Nicotiana attenuata | reverse complement strand
CCAGATCCTTAGGCCCATTCGCAAATGCGGTCCATTCCTCGCAGATGCGGGACCGCAGATGCGGTCCCCTGACCGCAGATGCGGAAATGCTGGAGGCAGTGAGGTTCTTTTAAATCGGGGGTTGGGTTCATTTCAACCCCATTTTCTTCCATTGGAGCCGATTTGGAGCAACTTTGAGGTGCCATTTTCGCCACCAAGCATGAGGTAAGTAATTAATGTTGGTTTTGAGTTAAATACATGATTATATACGGATTTGGGCATGAAAATTTGTAGAAATTTGGGGTTTTGGTAGAAAGACCTAGAAACTTATATTCTTGGAATTTGACCACGATTTTGGGTATGGAATTTAGAGAAAATTATATATTTGAGTTCGTGAGGCTATGGGTAAACTTATTCTTCAAAAATTTTGGAAATCCGGGCACGTGGGCCCGAGGGCGTTTTTGTCAACTTTCCGATCGGGGTTAGGAATTGTTATAAATTGGATTAAAATGAGTAGTTTATCGTATATTAATGGATTTGCATAAAACTTGGCTAGTTTGGGAGCGTTGTGCATCAGTTTGAGTTTTCGGAAGGGCGTGAAAGGCCGGTTATGGATCTTCGGAGCGAGGTGAGTCTCCTTTCTAACCTTGTAAAAGGGAATTGTCCCCATAGGTTTATTAATTGGTTATGTGCTCCTATTTGTGGGGGTTACGTACGCACGAGGTGACGAGAGTCCGTGCGTAGCTACTATTATGTTATTGTCCGGGTAGTCTAGGACCCAAAAAGCATGTTATACTTGGAATACTTGTAATGTTATTGACAGTTTGAATTGCTGAAATCCTATCGAATTGGTAAATAAATTTCTATGAGAATTAAACTTTATTCCTTAAATCATTAAAAGAGAAATGGCTTCTAATGGGATGATATTCCCTGTAAAATTCTTAATTTGCTGTTGAGCATGTGTTTCTATGTGTACCTGCGTCGCATGTATGGTACGCGAGCAGGGTGATTGTTTATTTAAATTTGACCGCATCGCATGTATGATTCGCGAGCGGGGTAATAGATGCATCTATGGTTTGTGCCGTTCGACCCTCGGCAGTGCACATTTTACATTTATGTTGGATCGGGCCGTACGACCTCGGCATGAGATGCGCATGCTTATATTGCTTGCCTTGATATTTATTGACATTTGTAGCTGCTCTCCCGACTTGAGATAATTGTTAATTAAAGGATTATGAATCTGGAGGCTTTTTATAAAAAAAAAAAAAAAATAACTTCTTACCTGTCTAGTAATTCATTTGAATCTACTGTTGTTCTTAATAAATCCGTGAGTCATCGCGTTAATAATATTATTACTGGACCTTTAGTAAG
>NW_017703791.1:0-1350 GCF_001879085.1 Nicotiana attenuata | reverse complement strand
GAAGCTGAATGGCTCCGAAATTTTTTGGAAGATATACCATTTTGGCCCAAACCGTTGGCACCAATATGCATACATTGTGATAGTCAAGCGGCAATTGGAAGGGCTGGGAGCGTTATGTATAACGGTAAGTCTCGCCATATACGACGAAGACATAAAACCGTTAGACAATTACTCTCTAGAGGAATTATCACGATTGACTATGTAAAGTCAAGTGATAATGTGTCGGATCCACTTACAAAAGGCCTAACTAGAGAGGTAGTTGAGAAATCATCAAGGGGAATGGGACTGTAGCCGAGAACAAGTCATAGTGGCGGTAACTCTACCTAGAAGACTGGAGATCCCAAGATCTAGATTCAAGGATATCAAACAAAGTCATTAATGACGGTTCAACATTGTCAAATAAACTTTTGGTCCATTCTCGTGATGAGACAATGTTCAGTACCAAGGATAAAGCATTAAGGCTTTATAATGATTTCTAAATTTGATACGGGGTATATCAAATAGTGTATCTACGGGATGACACGTTTAGGAATCACCTATGTAAGTGTGAAGTGTTAGCCGCTTCAAGGAGAACTTCGTAAGGCCAGTTCTCTACGCACTTATGAAATCAGGCGGTGTTCATGGCTGAAATGAACACAACAATGAGAACCAAATACGGTTAAGGGTTGGTTGTGTGACTTGTGGTTGTCTAGGTATACACCAAAGTTCGACGGTTCAAAGATATCAAATCTACCGATTGATCGAGTATATCCGACATAAGTTCACTACGGAAAGTTCAAAGGGAAACCTACTTATCCAGATGCAACTAATCCTTACTTGCGAATCACACAATTTTTCATGCATACTTCCGTGATATAGCCATTCCCCATTCATGTGGGGGATTGTTGGGTTTTTTATGTATTTAATTAATATATTAAATACTTAAAAGAGGGTGAATGGGAAATGGAGGTAAATGAAATTTTTGAGTAAAATTTTAAGTTTCCCCCCTTGGTAAATGGACATTGTCCCATATTGGAAGAGGAAGAGGTTTTTTATGGGTATATAAGCAATTGCTCTTCTTCTAGCTCTTAAAGAGTTGAGAAGAAGGCAAGCCTCGCGCCGTCGCCGTCGTCGTCGTCGCTCGCTCGGCTCGGCTCGGCATCGGCATCGGCTTCGGCTTCGGTTTCGGATTCGGATTTGGTCACATGATCGATTGATTGATTAACTTTTTGGACCAAATTTATTTGTTAATAATAAAATATTAACAGAAATATTATTAAATATTTATTTTAAAAACAAATATATTAAATATTAAAATATTAAATATTAAAATTCGATGGTCCATTTATGTAATGGTCATTTATGTTGTGG
>NW_017703790.1:0-1351 GCF_001879085.1 Nicotiana attenuata | reverse complement strand
ACTCCCACCGGAACTTCCGGTGTACGTGAACATATTTTCTGTTTAGTTCATTCTAGAAAAAAAGATTCTTTTTTAAATTTGGAAATAATTTAGTTTAATCTTCCAATTCTATCCTTAATGAGAAGCTTTTATAACCACACAAATACTCTGGACCCCTTTTTGACTTGTTTAGGACCACAAATTTCAAAAGTCTTCATTTTTTTTTTAAATTTCGTGCCCAATCAAACAGGTTCACATAAATTGGAACGGAGGGAGTAAAATTTAAGGAATTTAAAGTAGCATTGGACCAATGTTATGTTTGAAGAAATTTTCGATAATCATTTCAAGCTTTGACAAAGAATTATCATAACATCAAATTAGGGCTGTTTATCGGGCGGATTGGGCGGTTATTTACTCTTAACGGTTTGGCTTATCGGTTATCGGCTTTTAAATGTATTAATCTGCTGGCCACCCGATAAGATATCGGGCGGATTGGTATCGGTTTAGCTTTTATCCAGCGGTTTATCGGCCTAATTCAATCTATATTGCGTGCATTAATTGTTTGCTAACAGCCTAGCATACAAATTCAGAAATCGAAAATTTATGCACAATCACCTCATTCTTGAACTTCCAGTGACATAGCTAAGGCATGAATACATGCTAAAGAACGCGTTCATGCAGTTGGATTGAGCAATTGCCCATGTTGAAATCATGCTCACTACTGCAACTAAAGCCATGCAAATTTTGATCCCTCTCGATCCCATCTTTTTGCTTGTGACAGATATGGTTTATAATAATTTTCCCGACACAACAACTAGGGTAAAAAAAGAAAAAAATAGACTAGTTGATTTGCTTCTGTGGTGCAGTGGGGGGCTGAAGATTTCTACAGTTTTGTTAGGGGGTGATTATTTGTCTTCTGATTATAGAAGGGGATACATTGGTTAACTAATAAAGATTCATGAGCTAAGATTTCCAGTAACGTGTCATTAATTCGGTGTCATTAATCCGTATAGCATAAGCATTGGCTGAGTACACCACAACGCTACCCAATAAGTGCAAAGCCTAACTTTGGTAGAGTAGTGACGAGGTCAGGTCACGACCCCACTGGAATATGATAATTAAGGCAGAAGACATAGTAATATAATGAAAGACTGAGAACTTAAAAACGAGAAATACAGAAGAGGGAACTACACAGCAAATAAGGGCAAGCAACAGGGGGCGCTCCCGAGGTACCACCTCGTAGTTCTAAAATGAAATACTCAACAGGGGATCTCCCGATGTACTGCCACGTAGTCCAAAAAGTACATATGCAATAGGGGATCTCCTTAGGTACCGCCTCGTAGTCCCAAGGTAAATATGCAACAGGGGATCT
>NW_017703789.1:0-1351 GCF_001879085.1 Nicotiana attenuata | reverse complement strand
AATAACCACAGAAAAGAATGCTGGCAATAAAGGAAACAGTTACAACAACGGGAAAACTAACATGTAGCAACGATCCCGCAATATACAAGTCAATAACAAGGAAATTAACACGAGTCAAGTAGTACCCAAATAAAGGCAAGTCAACAAGATATAAATTATCTAAACTCCTTTTAAGGTTGGACAAATTTTGAGGATATTCAAAAATTCAATTAAGGGAAGATGATCTTAGCTTCACTTAAGACTAAACAATTTCAAGAGGGGTAATAAAAATTCTCAAATAAGATAAGCAACTATGAAAAGATAGCTAGCATGACAATAGGAGAGGCGAAATTCTTCAGTTAAATCAATTAGGAGTCCATTAGGCAATAAGACTGAATCATGAAGCAATTAATTCCAATTATGCATGTAGAGGTGAAACAAATAAATAGGAAACTCAGTTATGTCAAGAAAACATTCCTACACAGTGAATATAAAGACCTAAGAACTCTAAAAGGCCAATTTTTTCACAAATAAGTCCGAGCACGCACTCGTCACCTCGCGTACACAAACTACAATCAACATAGAAGACTCAAATCCTAAGGGGAAGTCCCCCACACAAGGTTAGGCAAGACACTTACCTTAATCCGGCCAATTGAATACTCAATTTAGCTTTTCCTTTACAAATTCATCAACGCTCGGCTCAATCTAGCCAAAAACGACTTGAATACATCAAACAATGCAAGAGAAAACAATTTCAATTAACAAAACTATGATTCTTATACAATTTGCAAAACGTCAACAAAAGTCAACTCCCCGGGACCCGCACCTCGGAAACCCGACAAAATTTACAAAAATCGAATACCCATTCCGATACGAGTTCACCCATACAAAAATTATCTAATTTCGATACCATTTGGTCTTTCAAATCATCATTTTACATTTTTGAAAGATTTCACAAATTTTCTTCCCATATTCCATCCCAAATCACGAATTAAATGATAAATTAAATGATAGATTCATGTACTATAGCCACATCCGAGTTAGAATCACTTACCCCGATGAATTTCTTGGAAAACCTTCAAAAAATCGCCAAAATCCGAGCTCTCTAGGTCAAAATATGAAATAAAACCCTAAACCTCGTATTTATAGTGCACCTCCCGAATTTCCACCACTGTTGACCGCACAAAAACTAGTGCTGTCCGTACAAAAACCAGTGCTGTCCGCGGAGGATTTGACTATAGTGACAGGCTTTAGTATTTTGGCCATAACTTTCTCTACAGATGTCCAAATTGGGATTTCCTTATCTTTCTGGAAACTACACACGAGGGGATACAACTTTTGTTTTTTAATCATCTCAAAATTCCTTGTAGAT
>NW_017703788.1:0-1351 GCF_001879085.1 Nicotiana attenuata | reverse complement strand
AGTTGCATATTTCAAAAAATTCTATACGATATCTATGTGTTTTAGAAATGATTCTGTTAACTTAAGCTGAATGCCATGTTTGGGGCCTTGTGCCATGCTGTTTGGACCCTCATGGGTATTTTACTACTATCCTCACACTGTTTTGATTCGAAAGCATATCCTCAATCATGATTTTTACCTGTTTATTGTTTGATTCAGTTTCGTTACTCAATTTCTTTAAATATATGAAAGTTGTTTGGGCTGAGTTCCCTGGCTTTTCACTGAAATGCCCGAGTGGCTTGTGAGGTTGATGACTAAGAGAGGACGAGGGCCTGATGGTAAGGATTATATATAATTATGGATCGGGATGCACGCCGCAGCGATATATGGATCGGGTTGCACGCCACAGCGATATTGGGTCGGGCTGCATGCCGCAACGATATAGCGCTTGGGCTGTAGGAGCCCCTCCGAAGTCTGCACACCCCAGTGAGCGCAATCGACTATATATTTATGGATCGGGCTACACGCCGCAGCGGTTATCATAAGGTACCTATTGAGCGTGAGTGCTAAGTGTGAGCTCTGAAGGATGAGAGTTGAGTCACGAGTGACTGAGAGGCTTGCCCGAGGGGCTATATATATATGAGTGATACTTTGCCCGAGGGGCTTGTTTTATGAAATTTCTGTTTTCACTCTTCTTTTATACCGAGCCTCTATTGAAAATGTTGAGCAAATGTTTTAAACAACTTTCATTGAAACTGGAAATTTTTACGAGATGTTCGAAATTTAACTGTTGATTTGAACCTTGTTATTTCCGCGGAGGTTTTTATGTTATAAGGTGTATATGATTTTTAAATGCTCGTCACTGCACTCAGTCTTTATTTACCTTTATTACTTACTGAGTTGGCATACTCACATTACTCCCTGAACCTTGTGTGCAGATTCAGGTATTTCTGGACCCGGTAGCGGTTGTTGATTACTCAGCGGCAGGTTCATCGGAGTTAGCAAGGTAGCTGCCTAGCGATCGTAGCTTGTTTTCCTCCCTCCTTATGCTCCCTTAGTTGTATTCAGTGATTTTCCCGGCCATGATGGTCTTGATGTTGTCAGACGGTGGTAGTAGATGCTCATGACTAGCGACACCCCGATATCGGGCTATCTTTCCGCATTGTTGTCTTTGTTTTAAACACTTTATAAAGGTTTATTGTTAAATGGCTTTGATTTTATCCTAAGAATGAAAATATTGATTGGTTTTCGAATTGTGTCGGCTGGCCTAGTTCCATGATAGGAGCCATCACGATCGGGTTGGTTTTGGGGTCGTGATAAAAATAGAAAAATCCAAAAATATGTCTTTTATATTTTTTAGGTTAGCATAATC
>NW_017703787.1:0-1351 GCF_001879085.1 Nicotiana attenuata | reverse complement strand
AACACCTAATTAAGGGCTATTAAAGCCCAAAACCCAAGAATCCCCAATTTTGCAAAACTAGGGCTCCACCCCGAGTTTTCGATCTGAAATTCGAAACTCTGGAGAAACAATCGAAGGAAAACAAGTGAGAGTTCAAGAGGAGGAGGGTGAGGAGGGTTCAGGGTGTAATTTTGGTACGATTTGGGGGTGGCGCCGCCGTGGGCGGCGGAAGCGGCGACCACTGCTTTGGTTATTCGAGAGGTTTCAAGGGGATTCGAGACATGGTGTTTGGGGATTTGGAAAGAGGACGTCACTGGGAGTTTATGGTGTAAATTTAAGAAGGATTGGAGAATCGCCTCCGGCGGAGGCGATTTCCGACCGGCGGCGGACGGCGGAAGGCGGCGAGGTTGAGCTGGTCTCTAATGGACCGGTGAGAGACGGGACCTGGGGGGGGGGGTGAGGGGGGTAGGGTTGGATTTAGGACAGTTATATATTAATTACCCTAAGCTTCCCAGCCGTCCGATCATCAAACCTCGACGGTTAGGATTGATCCTGCTTAAAACGATGTCGTTTCAATTAAGGGGGGAGACCGGATCGGGTGCCTTAATGGACTGGGCCTGGTGAGGGGTGGTTTGGGACGGGTCTCAGGGGTTTTTGGCTGAGCTTGATTTGGGCCAGCCCAAACTTGAGCACTCAATTTCTTTTTAATTTTCTTTTCTTTTTCTTTTCAAATTAAAACAAAAACTAAAATTAACTCTAAAAAAAAAATTAAATTAACCTATCAAATTATATTAAGCTCTAATTAATAATCAACGCAATTAATTAAATACCAAATCAAAAGAAAACTAACCAAATTCAAAGCTAAAATTTAAACAAAGCCAAAATAGATCAATTTTTGTGATTTTTTGTATTTTTTGTAAAACCCTAATTACTAATTAATTCCTAAAATGCGAGATTAACTCCTAAATGCAAATGCACATATTTTGTATTTTTCATTAATTAAACAAGAAATAAAAATGCACAGACAAATGTAAACAATTAACACAAAATGCCACGAAAATCCGTAAAAATTGCAAACAATGAAAAAAGATTTATTTTGTTTTGAAATTATGGGAGGAATTCATATAGGGCAAAAATCACGTGCTCACAAAGCTTACAAAAGTGAAAGATTCTCTCTTCACAAGCTTCCGAATTTATGGAGTTTTCAATGCTATCAAGGTAGGCCTTTTTCAGCTTAATGACCCACAAAACCCTAGTTATTCTTTTTATAGTAGACCAAAAGTCGTGGTCAAAATCAGACAAAACTTGCCCCTGCATACAACTTCTGCGACCGCATAATGGTCGCAGACCAAGTATGCGGTTCACATAATCC
>NW_017703785.1:0-1351 GCF_001879085.1 Nicotiana attenuata | reverse complement strand
GTACTGCCATTATGCGCTATTATTTTAATCCGAAAGTCAATCATTTCCAGCTTTGATATGAAGGTATGGGGGAGATCAAAAGGGAGTATGTTAGTCAAATAGAGGGCTCTCACGGGGGTGTAGTCCACGGCTTTAGCCTTAAGCTAGGTTGGGCTGTAGTTCTTGTATTGGGCGAACCCAAGCGTTAAATAGCGCCGTTTAGTGGCGTGCAGGGAGTAGTCGTCTTGTTGCTGGTAGGTGCGACTATGTGAGTTGACAACAATACACCGCGGTATGTGTGAGTCAAGATTTTACTTAGTGATCCGAAGGAGCAATTTGAATTACTGCAGACTGGTTTCCTCCCATATACCCCCGCTGATGCGTATTTCCTACCATTGAAGAAAATAGAGAAAACTTCTAATCCCACCCACGTCGTAAACGGATGCCCTACCTGATCCATTTCAAATCCAGCCGGAGGTCTTCGAGCCTTGTTACGGACTAAAGTCCTAAAGAAAAGCGACCCCAATCCCTCCCCAGCCCAGGTCAAAGGTCTTCCCGCCCTTTTTTTTCAGGGGCAGAGTCAAGTTCGTTACGGTCAGCAAATCAGCCCCGCATCGTATCGATAGCGATTCAGATCACCTCCCCAAGCCTGCCTAACCTAATTGTGTGTGAGCAATCAATCGTGACAAGTCGACCGATCCATAATGAAAGCACCTGTAGATAGAAGCCGTTTGTCGACCGGTGGACTCATCCTCAATGCCGTTTAGGCTCTCCAGTTAAGTCGGTTGTCCGCCGCCTTTCTTTCCCATGCCCGAGATGGCCTTATGGTCAACTTCTATTCTGCTTGTTGGAAGGTTCGTCCGGATCTCTTCCCGGGTCAACCCACTCAATATCCGAGAGAGGGTAGGCTTTTGGCGGCCGCAGAGACGGCGGATAAGGCAGCGGATGATACGTACTTGGAAATAAGCAGATCATAGATAAGTTTTTTCATGCCTCGACTCTCCCTCGGTTCGTTCGGAAATCATGGTAGTCTTTTCATGGAGATTATTGGGAACGGAAATGTGCCTGGGGTTAAGAACAACGACAAAACTGCCTTCTGTCTGTTGCCATGGAATGTATAGGTAGGGATTGTTTTATGCTTGGAAAGCCCGTTCCGCGCTCTCTATCCCCTTTTTTGGGGGTCCCCATGAACCGCTTTTTAGTATTCGTGTTCGCCTTCTTTCTTCCTTCCCTTCCACACGGAAGGATCATGGGGTTCTCCCAACATACATATCCGGGGGTGCAACTGTTTAGTAGGCAAGGATCGGAACGGGCGGATCCCAGGTCGAATTCCTGATCTATTCGTTTCAGCCTTAGAGGATTGAGCTTTTTG
>NW_017703784.1:0-1351 GCF_001879085.1 Nicotiana attenuata | reverse complement strand
AAAATGTTCCAAGAACATTTAGGAAAAACTATGGAGGTATATATAGACGATATGCTCGTCAAGACCCAGCATTCTAATGATCATATTTCTCATTTATCTGTTACATTTGGAATTTTGCAAAAATTTAATATGAAACTCAACCCAGAAAAATGTGCATTTGGAGTTGCCTCAGGTAAATTTTTGGGTTTTCTTGTTTCTAACCGTGGCATTGAAGTGAATCCCTCTCAGATCAAAGCAATAGAAGAAATTCCTGATATCCTTACAAGTAAGAAGGAGGTTCAAAGATTAACAGGAAGAATTGCGGCTTTGGGGAGGTTTATTTCCAAATCTTCGGAGAAGTGCTTTAAATTTTTCGCAGCACTCAAAAAACAAGATCATTTTGAATGGAACGAAGATTGTCAACTGGCTCTCAGGAATTTGAAAGCTTATTTGTCAAACCCGCCGTTATTAGCAAAACCAAAGGAGGGTGAAAAGTTGCTCATTTATTTGGCTGTATCAGAAGTTGCGGTAAGTGCTGTCTTAGTACGAGAGGACCAAGGTAAACAATCTCCTATCTATTATGTAAGTAAATCTCTGTTAGATGCTGAAACACGATACCCGCAACTAGAAAAGTTAGCTTTAGCTTTGATCATGGCATCTAGAAAATTGAGACCTTATTTCCAATCCCATCCCATTGTTGTGGTTACTGCTTTTCCATTACGAAACATTTTGCATAAACATGAGTTATAAGGAAGGTTAGCAAAATGGGCCATAGAGTTAAGCGAATATGAAATCAGTTATCAATCTAGAACTGCGATAAAATCTCAAGTATTAGCCGATTTCGTAGCTGATTTTAGTCAGGGAATGCATTTAGAGGCAGAAAAAGAGTTACTAGTTTTTAATGGTGCAAACCCGGGGACTTGGATTTTATTCGCTGATGGTTCTTCTAATGTAAAAGGTGCAGGCCTAGGGATAGTTCTCGTACCTCCTACAGGTGAAACTATTAGACAAGCTATAAAATGTCATTCTATAACTAACAATGAAGCAGAGTATGAGGCTGTAATTGCAGGTTTAGAACTGGCACGGGAACTTGGCATAACCCAGATTATAATCAAGAGCGATTCTCAACTCGTGGTTAATCAAATACTGGGGACTTTTACAGCCAGGGAAACTCGAATGCAAGAATATCTGGAAAAAGTACGGGAATTAATAACACAATTCCAAACTTGGAAGGTAATGCATTTCCCAAGAGACGAGAATGCAGAAGCAGATGCATTATCTAATCTCACGTCAGCAGCAGACGTGGCAAATGATACAAATACTTCAATCGTACGTCTATTTCATTCTATCCTCAAACCTGATAAGATGAGTA
>NW_017703783.1:0-1351 GCF_001879085.1 Nicotiana attenuata | reverse complement strand
ACGTACGTACGTACGTACGTAACGTACGTACGTACGTACGTACGTAACGTAACGTAACCGTAACGTAACGTAACGTAACGTAACGTAACGTAACGTACGTAACGTAACGTAACGTAACGTAACGTAACGTAACGTAACGTAACGTAACGTAACGTAACGTAACGTAACGTAACGTAACGTAACGTAACGTAACGTAACGTAACGTAACGTAACGTAACGTAACGTAACGTAACGTAACGTAACGTAACGTAACGTAACGTAACGTAACGTAACGTAACGTAACGTAACGTAACGTAACGTAACGTAACGTAACGTAACGTAACGTAACGTAACGTAACGTAACGTAACGTAACGTAACGTAACGTAACGTAACGTAACGTAACGTAACGTAACGTAACGTAACGTAACGTAACGTAACGTAACGTAACGTAACGTAACGTAACGTAACGTAACGTAACGTAACGTAACGTAACGTAACGTAACGTAACGTAACGTAACGTAACGTAACGTAACGTAACGTAACGTAACGTAACGTAACGTAACGTAACGTAACGTAACGTAACGTAACGTAACGTAACGTAACGTAACGTAACGTAACGTAACGTAACGTAACGTAACGTAACGTAACGTAACGTAACGTAACGTAACGTAACGTAACGTAACGTAACGTAACGTAACGTAACGTAACGTAACGTAACGTAACGTAACGTAACGTAACGTAACGTAACGTAACGTAACGTAACGTAACGTAACGTAACGTAACGTAACGTAACGTAACGTAACGTAACGTAACGTAACGTAACGTAACGTAACGTAACGTAACGTAACGTAACGTAACGTAACGTAACGTAACGTAACGTAACGTAACGTAACGTAACGTAACGTAACGTAACGTAACGTAACGTAACGTAACGTAACGTAACGTAACGTAACGTAACGTAACGTAACGTAACGTAACGTAACGTAACGTAACGTAACGTAACGTAACGTAACGTAACGTAACGTAACGTAACGTAACGTAACGTAACGTAACGTAACGTAACGTAACGTAACGTAACGTAACGTAACGTAACGTAACGTAACGTAACGTAACGTAACGTAACGTAACGTAACGTAACGTAACGTAACGTAACGTAACGTAACGTAACGTAACGTAACGTAACGTAACGTAACGTAACGTAACGTAACGTAACGTAACGTAACGTAACGTAACGTAACGTAACGTAACGTAACGTAACGTAACGTAAACGTAACGTAACGTAAACGTAAACGTAAACGTAAACGTAAACGTAAACGTAAACGTAAACGTAAACGTAAACGTAAACGTAAACGTAAACGTAAACGTAAACGT
>NW_017703782.1:0-1351 GCF_001879085.1 Nicotiana attenuata | reverse complement strand
AGAGTTTTTTATTGGATTTCGAGTAATTTTGGGAGTTCATTCAATCTGTTCTGGCCAGTTTAATTGGGTTTTCTGATTGCTGAAGTTGTCTCTGGAGTATACTGTTGTGATTTCGAATAGTTATAGGCATAATTGAACTGGTTTTGTTGAAGTTTTGGGCTACTGAAAGTTGTAGAGGGTGCTGGTTTCATTTGTGTTGATTTTGGTGCTGTTTTGGTTGATTAGCTGTTTGTGTTTGGTTTTGAATCCTTCCTGAGCTGTTGAATTTTCTGGTCTGCTCCTGATTTCTACTGATACTGCCGCTGACTTCCTCTTCTTCTTCTGAATTTTGCATCTCAGGTACACATTCTTGAATTCATTTCCATGTAACTGTGAATTGAAGTTGGAATAGAGAAATGCATCAGATCTATATGCGAAGATGATTTTCTGTTGTTTATAGTTAATTAGCTGCTTGTTAATCAGCTGTTTTGTGGTCATTTAGTCAGCCTGTGTTGGCATTACGTGCAGAGGGTATTAGGCTGCATAATTAAAACTGTTTTAGTTTGGTTTGGACTGTAATTAAGTGATTTGGACTGTTATTTGAACCCTCATTTTGTAGTCATGGGTCAAACTCTATAGTTGTGTAGTCATTGAGATTCGAATATTTTGAAGTGTTTTACAAATTGTATTCATTAGACTGTGAGCTATAGTTGTATAATCCTTATCAGTGTATTTGTTAATCTGAGCATTGTTCGGAGGCCAGTTAGAATGAGCATTGACTTAGGATTTAATCAAATGTGTGCATATTTTTAGGGTCAATCAAAGTTTAGTTTACCTTTGGAAATCAGAACAACATACTAATGTAATAAGTTTGCGTCTCCCGCTTCAATAAACGTTGATCACGCTGATTAGTTCATTGGATTCAATAATAGATTGTATGAGATATGATTAAATTGAAGGTTGTTGAGTTAATTGAACTTGGAGCTTCCTTCAGTTGGTACTCCAATTATGCATCTAATTGCGCGGACTCAGCCATGAGTACTAGGCTGACCCCAAAAGTTCTAAGCCTAAAATCCCACCCGGATGTTCTGCTGTCATTGATGCCCGGGTTGCCTGTGCCTCTGCTGTACCGCTCGACTTGGGCTATTAGGCTGGACTTGAGAACAAATACACTAAAGACTTTCACTCCTTTAAATCATGATTTAGTCCAGGCTTTGAGCTTGTTAATTAAGACTCTTTAGAGATAATCCCTTAACAAATAATGCTTCAATAAATGAGATGAGCCTCGCTAAACAAAACTCATAAATTGCGGGGCCCTCATCCAGTGTTTATACAAAATACTTAGACTTCGGGACGGGCCGTTTAGAAAACT
>NW_017703781.1:0-1352 GCF_001879085.1 Nicotiana attenuata | reverse complement strand
AAAAAGGTAGAGATGAATCCCCAAGAGCAGAAAGATCAGAAGGAAGTAGGCTCTTAGATAGGGCATTCCCGCTTAGCCCCTGGCTTACCTAAACCGCTGTTAGCATGTTAGCACGAGAGTGGATCGGGGAATCGAAAATGCTTCTTTGATTGTTGAGTAAGGAAGCGTAGCAGGGGAAGGGGATAGCACCGGTCTTGACTCTAATACTATTCTTCTTTGAGTAGATGTCGGCATAACCACTGCTATTTCATCTGCAGCTCTTACCGTTGAAGGAATAAGTATTGCTTTGGCTTGATTGCTTTCACCAGGTCTAGCTAGGCTGGGAGTCGATTAGCCCGAGTTGTGTTAAGATAAGTGGCACTTGAATTGGAAGTAGCCATCGGCCAGGTCTTGGATAGATCTCAAGCGGGCTTGAACTGCTTTATTCGGTCTTCAGCTGGCCTACGAGGCTGCTGAAAGAGAAGAAAAGGAAAGGTGGTACTAAAAAGGGACTGCTACCAATTAGGCTAGAAAGAAGACAGTAAGCGCCGGGTAAAGTGACTTACTTGAATGGTGAGCTATCCTATAAGACTAAGAAGCGGGGAGAGAGAAGGATAACCTCTTTGAAAAGGACAGAGCCGCTTGGCCGCTACTTACACATCTGGAGTTCCGGATTGAACTAGGGAACGGAATTCAAGGGCAACGAAGGCCCTTAGATAGGACTTCATCTATGAATAGAAGAGATTTTCTTTCTAGTAGAGCTCATTACGACCATCATACCTAACTCCAGGACTGCTACGGGCACTGATCCTTCTATTCAAAGTTTCCTTTCTCCTCTTGAATGTAGTTTGTCCTACAGCTCGCTAAAGTGAAGGTTATTCAGCAGTGTAAGCAAGTCACTCTTAACCCTATAGTGAATTCAGATATGCTGCGCTAGGAGCTAATGAAAGTCATCTAGCTCATCTAACTCAATAGGCTACTGGTGCTTATTATGTTCCCAATCTATGAAAGAAGAGTTGAATTCCCCGGAAGAAGATTCGCCGAACGGAGAATAAGCTGTAAATCTTAGTTCTCGAAAGCGAGTGAATCAGTCTTCCTTATAGCTCTTTCCTCCCTTTGCTTTGGTTGTGTTTAACCGCGGTTAAACACAAAGAAAGGGTTGTTTAGCTAATAGTAATAGTTCGAGCGGGTAGCAGTCTGAAAGCGAACGAGCTAACTAATATATAAGTATATAGAGCTGAGCGAGTAAGCAAGAAGAATATATTGACCGTACAGGCATTTCCCCTTCTTTCATCACCATTGAAAGCGCTTTGTCCCGCCTATCAGAAAGGCCCCCACCCATCTCTCTGACTTCGGAGAGCCGCTAAATAATG
>NW_017703779.1:0-1352 GCF_001879085.1 Nicotiana attenuata | reverse complement strand
GACCCACTCAAATAACCCGCCTGGACTTTTTCTTTTAATCCCAGCCGTTGAGCCGTTAGATCAACGACTCACACTCATTCTTTCCTTTTTAATTGATCAACCCCACCAACCCTAACTCATTTTTCAATTATCCGTCGCCCCTGAAACCCTCCTCTCTTTCAAACACTCTCGAACCTTCTCTAACCCTAGCCACCTCCGCCCTGAAATCCACCGGAATCCATGGCGTTCCAGGCCATGGATGACTTGTGCTCACCCTTTCTCACCATTAGACCTAAGCTGTTCGATGATTTGAAGCCCGCCTATGATGGTTCTCTTCGAGACCTTCTCAGATTTGTAGATCTATGGCTTCTCCGGCCATTACTCCGTCGTATTCAGGCAATATGAGTCTTTTCGACTCAAGATCTGACTTTCCTCAAGACCTTTCTCATTTCTAGGGTTTTCTCTACAACCCTAAGCTGTTCGAGGTTCTTTACTTGCTTATTCTCTTAGATATGAAACATGTCTGGGCTCTATTTGACATTTTTAAGGTTTCCCCAAATTTCTTTTCAAAAATCGTTCAATTTCAATTTTAGGGTTTCCGAAAAGTTCCTTCAAATATCTTTCTGATTCTTCCTATTCTTTCTTTACGTGTGTTTGTCTGTGTTATGCTCGTATGTTTTCCTTTTACTACGCATGAGTTCGCTCTCTTTTTTCCTTTCTACATTTATGCATGACTCGTCTATTTTTCGTTGTTATTCATGTACTCGCATGATAATCCGTGGTGTTTTCCTTAGGCTTTGCTATATGTGTTTATGGTTGAGTTCTTTGGTTTTGTTCACTTTACTGAACTCTATTTGCGTTCCTGTTAAGCATATTTCATCTACTTCGTCTAAGACTCGTATCATCTCTTTCTTCTGAAACTTGTTTAAATTCCAAGTTTTCTCAAGCATGTTCTCATGACTTTGAATCAGTGTTCTTTCTATCGTGTGTGTTCGTCTCTCGTTAAGTCTTTGGAAAAGACTTCTGAGCCTCTTTCAAAGACCTGTTTTCTCACCTCTATTGTCTGACTCAATTTTAAACCCTAGGATTTGGGGGTTTTCTTTGGGTAAATGGTATTAGGGTTCCACGTTGGGACCCTAGGCTTTCAGACTCACAATGAGTCTGTAACTGAACTTGAATCTCTTTTTGCTTGTGACTCTAAGGCTTTCAATGATAAACTCTTTTTCCTAAATAACTTGACTAGTTCCTTTTGTTTGATCTGTATGCTTTATATATGAGAAAATCCCTCTTTCAAAAAGGTTTTCACCATCTAAGTGATTGATTCTGAAATCCCTTTAATAAGGCTGAGGAATTGTCATTGATTTTTCTTTGAT
>NW_017703778.1:0-1352 GCF_001879085.1 Nicotiana attenuata | reverse complement strand
AGACTCAAAACAAACGTGAGTAGTTCCATTATGTCTGAACCAAATAAAGCACATAGCCTAAGTAAGATTTCTAAATTCATAGCTCAAATAATCAAAGTGAGTAAAGAAAATAAAGATATCACAAAGCATGATAGCAAAACAAATTCGGTAATAATCTAAAGTCCACTAGGATCATGAATAGGTGCACGCATGCACGTTCGTCACCTAGTATGTGCATCACCCCCAACACATCTTATATAACATAGTTTTCAGGGTTAATTACCCTCAAATACAAGTTTGGATATGTTACTTACCTCGAACAAGCCAAATCAAATATCGAGCAAGCTAAACAAAACTCTAGAAATGCCATCACAAGTGAATCAACTTCCGAATGGCTCGAAACTAGCCAAAAGAAACTCAAAAACATCAAATAATGCCTTAGGAAACAAACCCAAGTTATAAAAGTCGAATCATTAATCAAAAATTCAATGTCAACCAAAAAGTCAACCTGAGCTTGGACCTTGGAACCCGACAAAACTCACAAATTTCGACAACCCATTTGAATATGAGTCCAAATATATAATTGGTTTCCAAATCCAACCTCAATTTCATGTTCAAAATCCCAAAATTCATTCTCTTAAGTTCAAGTCAAACCCCCCCCCCCCCCCAATTTTTTCTCTTCAAATCCTTTATTTAGGTGTAATAATCCATAGAAAAACAAAATATATAATCAAAACAAAGATAAAATTACTTATCCTCATGATTTGGGTGTTTATCGCCTCCAATATCTCCTTACTTCTGCTCCAAGAACTCAAGAGTAAAGAAAATAAACTCGAAATCTCGAAATTGGACATTAAATACCACCTCCAGACCTCCTTCTTCGCGATCATGTTCACCAACCTTGTGATTGCGGTTCACAAATTTCCCCAGCATGATTCTACCCTTCATATTCGCGACCAAGTACCTCCGCGATCACGATGAACAAATTTGTAAAACTTGCTTAACTTTTCTAGACAACCTCTAGTATAGTGGCTATAACATTCTGTACAAAACTTCAAATGCAAAACATTTTAATTTTCTTAAAACTGAACACGTAGAGCTATAACTTTTATTTTTGGATCATCTCCAAATTATTTATAGATTGAAAGATATAAGCTTCTAAAGTAAGCCCTATGACAGTAGAAATTCTTCTACGCGATCGCATAAAGGTCTTACGTGATCGCCATTCAGTAGGCCGAAACAACAGTTTTCTTTTGTGAACGCGGCCCAAAGGTCTGCGATCGTGATACACACCCCTATAGCATAAAACTAGCAACTAAAATGGGCCTAGAAATGGTCCGAAAACCGCCCCCTAAAACTCACCCGAACCCCTC
>NW_017703777.1:0-1352 GCF_001879085.1 Nicotiana attenuata | reverse complement strand
TCAACCGGATGTTAGACTATTGAGTTAGATGGCTCGGATGTGATTTTCGGTGATTCGGTTAGCTTCGGGAATGATTTGCGACTTAGGAGAGTGATCGGAAGTGATTTTGGAGGTCCGGTGTAGAATTAGGCTTGAATTGGCGAAGTTAGGATTTTGGCGAATTCCGGTTGGTAGGTGAGATTTTGATCCGGGAGTCGGAATGGAATTCCGAGAGTTGCAGTAGCTTCGTTAGGTGATTTTGAATGTGTGTGCAAAATTTCAGATGATCCGGAGGTGATTTGGTTGGGTTTTGATCGAATGCGAGTTTCGGAAGAATTTGAAGAACTTAGGCTTGAAATTGATGAGAATTGAGGATTTTTGTGTTGTTGGATGTGTTTTTAGGATTGAAACAAGTTTGAACAGGGTATTGGACCATGTTTGTGCTTTTGGTTGATGTCCCGGGGTCCTCGGGGTGAGTTCGGGTGGTTAAACGGAGTGTTTTGGGAGTTTGCATATTGCTGAAGGTTTGCTGCATCTGGTATTCTCGCTTCTGCGGGTCTTGGACCGCAGAAGCGGAGGCGCTTAAGCGGAGGACTCACCGCAGAAGCGGTCCCTGTGGCGGTAAGGTAATTCCGCAGAAGCGGACCATTATTCGCATCAGCGGGTCCGCAGAAGCGGACGGGTAGTCGCAGAAGCGGTGTTGGCATTTTAAATGAATATCCGCAGAAGCGGGGATTTGGCCGCATAAGCGGTCCCGCATAAGCGGAAGCGGGACCGCAGAAGCGAAATTTGGACTGGTCATAAAGGGTTTTTATTGAATATTTTATCCGCGAGCTTGGTATATTTTCCTCCATTGTTGAGCGACCTTGAGATCTTTTGGCGGGAATTAAAGGGAGTTTTGACTGAGAATCAATTGGAGGTGAGTTCCTTGGTCTAAATATTCGAGTTTATGGTAGAAGTTACATGTAGTTGTGGAAAATTCATCAAAAACGGGTCAAGCTAGGGCTTGAAAAGTTGTGATGTAAAAACGGATTTTGAAAGGGAATTTGAACTCAGACTTTGGAAAAATTGGTATGTGTAGACTCGTGGCGAGACGAGGAATCCAGTGATGTAAATTTCGTAATTTTTCGAGAAGTGGGCCCGGGGCTCGGGTTTTGTCAACTTAGTGAATTTTGGTATTTTTCGAGTCTTTTCGATTAGGTTATGTTTCTTTAGCCTATTGTAATGTATTCGTTGTGGTTTTAATCAGATTCGGCATGCGAAGAGGTTGATTCGAAAGGCAAAGGCATAGCGAGCTAGACTTGTGGCCGGCTTGAGGTGAGTAATAGATGTAGATGATGACCTGAGGGTTTGAAACCCCGGTATATCACATT
>NW_017703776.1:0-1352 GCF_001879085.1 Nicotiana attenuata | reverse complement strand
GAATAGGTTTACCAACTGCAGAAGCTAGTGAAAATAGACACTCTTTAACAAAATATGTTGGCAATAAATTTGGGAAAGAAATCCATGCCATAACCTTTGGTGTCTCCTCATCTACTTTAAACTTAGAATCATATATCAAGGTTCTTAACTGGTATTCATCTCCAAATTTGTCTTTGACATAATGTACTCCCTTGGATGAAAATTCAATAAAGTCCTGCCATAATGTTAAACGAACTAGCACATGCCTGTCACGTAAGAAACCAATCTTGCACTCGCCTTTAATCCCGCATTGAATAGGCAAAATTCGACGTAGTTCATTAATTTCAGGCCATCCGTAAGAAAATTTACATACAACAGCGTATTGTAAACCTTCAATTACGTTCATGCGTTCCACTTCAGCTTCAGTAAAACAAACCAATGGTTGTCCTTGGTGTAATGTAGCTCGCCTAATCGCAATTGGTTCAATTACTGCTGCTCGCTCATCCATAGCAGTGCTGTTCGACGTGTTTTTCACTGCTTTCGCATAGTTCATAGGGGCTGCTTGTTCGCTAGGCAAATTATAGGGCGGGGAATTATTGTTTGTCCACGAAATCTTGCCATAATGTCAACGCGGTTTAGGGTTTTTGGGCTTAGGGCTTTTTTTTTTTTTTTTTAGCAAAATCCACTAGGCATAGCCTAGGGCTAGTTTTTATTTATATAAAACAAAATAAAGGAAAACAAAATGTCATGGAATCCTAATAAGTGTATAAAATAAAAATTGAACTCTACATAAGTCCTATTATCAAAATTGAGAAATGTACTCAAAATTGATATCACATAATAACTACTAAATAGTGTAAAATATACTAGCCCGTGAGAGAAAGTACTCATTGATCCAGTCCGAAAAAATAGTCCAAATTGGCCCAGCAAGCCCATGTCCAGTGATTTGCAGCAATAGCCATCAGCTTCTCCATTATCAATTTGCACCTGTGGCCAATTAATAATTAATGCAGCTTTATTATGCCATCTTTTAAACATTGTCACTGCCCAGACCAGAATTTTAATAGCCCAGAGAGGCCCAATCCAGAAATAGCCCAAGTCGACTCTGCCTTGCACCTGTAGCCACAAATACTCACGCCACCCTTGGCCAATTAATTGCACGGCTAGCCTCTTTACCCTTCCCAATTCAGCCTTACAATTATAACCTATTTCTTGTATAGCCCTCACTTGCATCAATGACCACATTTGCATGCAGACCATCTCCTGTCCATCTAATTGCACAAGTAGCCTATTTTGACCCCATTTTCCTGTTTTGTACCTACCATTACAAATTTGCATTCGTAGCCACATTTGACCACCGACAGCACAAATAT
>NW_017703775.1:0-1352 GCF_001879085.1 Nicotiana attenuata | reverse complement strand
GTCTGATGTGCGTATGGTTTATTCCGTGTTGCTGTCTTCTTCAGGATATTCTGGAGAAGGCCCAAACTCTCTCACTGCGAGCTTTGGTAATTGATTCGATCCAGACAATTTATCTGAGAGGAGTAACTGGAAGTGTAGGATGTCTATCGCAGGTTCACTGTTTTGTGCTGTCTTTTGAATTATATGCTGGCTTTAGACAGTCACGGGGAGAACTCTTAGATAAATACTTTTTGGTCCTTGAAGTTCTTCTTCTGATAATTCAGTGGGATTTTAGCGTAATTTCAAAGGATTTTTTTCCCCCAGTTTTATGTTTTTAAAGCAGCTAAAAGGATATTTTGAAATGTCCATGCATTATACAATCACGTTTTCGGAAAATCTAAAAGGACATTTCAAGAAGTTGGCACAGAAGTTTTTTCCATTTCAGGAGATACTTTCAAAAACAATTGTCCTATGCTGGTGCCTAAATTAGTAAATAAGTCATCGAAATTTTAAGGTGAGATATCCTATCAACTTTAGATTACAATATCTTTTCACTTATAAAAAAACGATTGTAACCTTTTCATAATTAGAAAAAGGATATCCGCTTGGTTCCTCCAAATAGGTCACCACCTAGCAACATGGTCGCGGTCATTTGATTTAAGGAACCTTTACAACAATGTCCATGTCTGGGATCGAACTTCATATTTGTCCTTGGTTATATTGTTTAATGGTTAATTTTTAAATTCTTCACCACTTTTGAGTGTTGTGGTTTGCATTTTGGGGCTTGCACAATGACCATTTCTGGCCAGTGAAATACTTTTCAATCAGTCAGGAACTCAAAATTAATGGGACCTGCTGTGTTACACATTTGAACTATATTTTTACACTTTAAATGTTAGAAAGGTTTATTTAATTATCTTTACCATGCCATGTGTAGGTCAATTTCTTTTTCTTGGTCTAAAGCCTGTAAATTCTTTGATTTGTAGTAGTGAGACTTGTACTTTGCTTGCATTGTGTGTTGACTTAGTGATAGCTTTATAGCAAGAGTTTACGGAGAAGTTGCCCGTGGGAGTTAGACTCCAGATTATATGATCATGGTTTGTCCCATATGCAGAAATATCAGTATTATTAATTTTGTGAGTTATATTTTGAGGTAATTCGAATGATAGAATGGATACTGGGCAGGTATTGAGTTGGAGCACATTAGCTACTGATAGATTGAGATTCTTATGATTTAAGGGCCGATGGATAAGGCTTCTAATATTTATATTTGGAGCAATCCAATTGTCAATCCAAAAGCGTATATGGGTACCTCTCGTGATATGCCATTGTAATACAATTTGGAAAATCTTCTATCCATGTATAGGATGTTT
>NW_017703774.1:0-1352 GCF_001879085.1 Nicotiana attenuata | reverse complement strand
ATATGGATAAGTCGGTTACACCTTCCTTAAGCACTCCATCTTTCAATTCTCGGCTCAGACTTTGATGATTCCTTGAGCGCTTTCTTTTCTTGGGGACTAGAGAGACTTAACATCACTCTTTCTTGATCATTACATTCATATTTCTCCATGTTTGGATTATTTCCTTTATTTGAATCCCTTCAACTCTTTCATTTATTCACTTTTTTGCGTTTCTCTTTTTGTTCTTTTCTTTTCTTTGCCTTTCCTTCTCATCATTTCTTTTCTCTTTTTGTGCATTGATACCTTTTTTCATTTCCTCGTCTCTCCCCCAAACATATATTTTTAGCCAATTGTTTCACATGAGTGTTAAGGAAAGCTCGGGTGCCAAGAGAGGGTCACTATAGAATGGGTAAAGGCTTGTGACATGGTTTTCAAATGAGAAAGGCTAAAGGCTCGAAGGGGTTGAGTAGGGATGACATCATTGGTAGGCAATAGAAAACTCAAACGGTCCAAGGAAAGCCTACAGTCACTTCTCAAGCCAAGAAAAACTTATGATTTTGCCTTAAAACACATTCAAGGCAAGTTGTAGAAACCTTTCGCACGAGTACTTGGACTAGCAACAAAGCATCTCACCCCTAATGCAACTAGATTGTTAAAGAGGATAGAGTTGAGGGCCCACAATGACCACTTCCAAGATTGAAGATCACTATGGTCCAATTAGACCACTCAATGGTATCAAAGTCAACACAAGAGTCACGAAGTCACTAAGTAAAGCTATTTCCTTTTAAAAATCCTTGTCTCTAACCATAAGCACGTAGTTAAATGTGTTGGTGCCAAATGAAGAATGTTTGCCTCTTTGAGTTTGACTTAATCATGTATTTTTATTCATTATTACTACTATTATCACCTAAACACAAAACGGACTCATTCCCTTAAGAAGGTTGTCACGCCATCCATCATTGGGAATAATCACCCGGTTCACACCAAAAAAAACTACCTTTGGAAAGAACCGTGGCATTAAGAAAACCAAAGGCTTATTATCTACTGAAACATAAAAAGAAGCTACCAAAAAGAAGCTACTAACTCAAACAACAACAACAACAACAACAACAAACCTAGTTTGGTTCCATAAATGAGGTCTGGGGAGGGTAGTGTGTACGCAAACCTTACCCCTACCTCATAGAGATAGAGAGGTTGTTTTCGATAGACCCTCGGCTCAAGAAATAATGAAAATAACTACTAAGAAAACAAGCATAAAGAAGATACAAAGCAAAAACTAATTGAAAGCATAATGAATGTACATAATGAGAGAGAAAGAGAGAATATATACATCATGAGAGAAAAGAGAGAATATATACATAATGAGAAAGAAA
>NW_017703773.1:0-1353 GCF_001879085.1 Nicotiana attenuata | reverse complement strand
TTGTATGCAAAGAACAAGTTGGGATTTATCGATGGTACCTTGGTTGTCCCTAAGGCAGAATCTAGACTCCATCAAGCTTGGGCTAGATGCAATGACATGGTACTTTCATGGCTGCTCAACTCCTTGTCCAAAGAGATAGCTGAGAGTGTTCTCTATTCACAAAGTGAAAGGATTTATGGAGTGACCTGGAAGACAGATTTGGTCAAGCAAATAGAGCAAAGCTCTTCCAACTACAAAATGAGCTAAGTTCAGTGGTGCAAGGAAATTCAAGTGTTTCAACTTACTTCACCCAAAAGAAGAGCCTATGGGACAAATTAGATGCACTCAACACATTTTCTGCTTGTGTTTGTGAGTGTGAGTGTGGAGCAAAGGTCAAGAGTTTGAAAGCACACCAAGATGAGAGACTGATGCAGTTCCTAATGGGACTTAATGACATATTTATTGGAGTAAGGAGTAACATTTTGTTGGCATCACCTTTACCTTCCATTCAACAGGCATACTCCCTTGTGATTCAAGATGAGAAACAGAGGGGGATACATGCTACCCCTACATACTCAGGGGAATCTGCCTCATTCATTGCTGCAAACCAACCAGGTACCTTCAGAACAAATAAGAACATGATGCAGAAAAGGAGTTTTGAATCAAGGAAAATGCTGGAATTTGTACCTATTGCAAGAAGCATGGACATAACATAGATAAGTGCTATAGGATTCATGGGTTTTCAGCAGATTTCAAGTCCACAAGAAAGAAAAGGTTTCATGGAGGTGCCCAGCCAAACAATGCTTTCCTTTCAAACGAGGAATGTGAACAGGGAATAGAAAATGCAACAGGAGGTCAGAATCTTATGAAGGAGAATGTAGCTGAACTGCTGCATCTCCTTCAGTAAGTGAAGATGGGTCCGAATAGTGCAAGTACCTCTGATTTTGCAGCTATGCTGGTATAACCAATTTCTTTGACTCTTTTGCCTGTTTAATTCAAATCGATGATGATTCTTGGATATTGGATAGTGGAGCAACAGAACCTATGTCTTTTAACAAACATTTTTTCACAGATTTGAAAGTCTTGTCTAAACCTCTCATGGTTAAACTCCCAAACTCTTACAGAGTTAAATTCACTAATTCGTGAACTGTTTCTCTTTTGCCTAATCTGATTCTGCAAAATATTCTTTACATTCTATCCTATGAATATAATTTGTTGTCTGTGCACAAGTTGTGCAGACAACTCAAGCAATATGTTTTATTCACTCCCTCTTCCTGTTTACTTCTAGTAGGGCCCTTCACTAAAGTAGCCCTAATGGAGATTGGTAAAAAGGGAGGTAGGCCTTTACGATTCTCTTATCCAGTCATACAACAG
>NW_017703772.1:0-1353 GCF_001879085.1 Nicotiana attenuata | reverse complement strand
ACGTACGGTTACGTACGTACGTACGTACGTACGTACGTACGTACGTACGTACGTACGTACGTACGTACGTACGTACGTACGTACGTACGTACGTACGTACGTACTACGTACGTACGTACGTACGTACGTACGTACGTACGTACGTACGTACGTACGTACGTACGTACGTACGTACGTACGTACGTACGTACGTACGTACGTACGTACGTACGTACGTACGTACGTACGTACGTACGTACGTACGTACGTACGTACGTACGTACGTACGTACGTACGTACGTACGTACGTACGTACGTACGTACGTACGTACGTACGTACGTACGTACGTACGTACGTACGTACGTACGTACGTACGTACGTACGTACGTACGTACGTACGTACGTACGTACGTACGTACGTACGTACGTACGTACGTACGTACGTACGTACGTACGTACGTACGTACGTACGTACGTACGTACGTACGTACGTACGTACGTACGTACGTACGTACGTACGTACGTACGTACGTACGTACGTACGTACGTACGTACGTACGTACGTACGTACGTACGTACGTACGTACGTACGTACGTACGTACGTACGTACGTACGTACGTACGTACGTACGTACGTACGTACGTACGTACGTACGTACGTACGTACGTACGTACGTACGTACGTACGTACGTACGTACGTACGTACGTACGTACGTACGTACGTACGTACGTACGTACGTACGTACGTACGTACGTACGTACGTACGTACGTACGTACGTACGTACGTACGTACGTACGTACGTACGTACGTACGTACGTACGTACGTACGTACGTACGTACGTACGTACGTACGTACGTACGTACGTACGTACGTACGTACGTACGTACGTACGTACGTACGTACGTACGTACGTACGTACGTACGTACGTACGTACGTACGTACGTACGTACGTACGTACGTACGTACGTACGTACGTACGTACGTACGTACGTACGTACGTACGTACGTACGTACGTACGTACGTACGTACGTACGTACGTACGTACGTACGTACGTACGTACGTACGTACGTACGTACGTACGTACGTACGTACGTACGTACGTACGTACGTACGTACGTACGTACGTACGTACGTACGTACGTACGTACGTACGTACGTACGTACGTACGTACGTACGTACGTACGTACGTACGTACGTACGTACGTACGTACGTACGTACGTACGTACGTACGTACGTACGTACGTACGTACGTACGTACGTACGTACGTACGTACGTACGTACGTACGTACGTACGTACGTACGTACGTACGTACGTACGTACGTACGTACGTACGTACGTACGTACGTACGTACGTACGTACGA
>NW_017703771.1:0-1354 GCF_001879085.1 Nicotiana attenuata | reverse complement strand
TTAAAAATAATGAACTTCACTAAGTAAATGATGATGTCCTTTAAACAAATTTAAATACTGGAAAAAAAAATCTCATAGTCATCCCTGAACCCGGTGTCACAAGTGCATGAGCATAAACTAAGAATTTTACATAAAATACAGCATCTGTCCGGAAAACAAATTCGGACAGAAAAGGAAATATAATACTCTGAAGGGGACTCTGCTGGCTGCGGGTCGTCTCGTGAGATGCAACTCACCTAAGTCTCCGTATCAACCATGCCGCTGCACCCAACTAGGCTACTAGGCCTACATGTGCTTGTGCAACAAAAATGCATAGCAACTGTAGTATGAGTACGAAAAACAACGTGTACCCAGTAAGTATCCAGTCTAACCTCGAAGAAGTAGTAACGAGAGGTCAACTTCGACACTTACTAGTGGTCCAATAATATAATCAGTCGTGGGTTTATTAAAAACAGCAGTAAACTCAAGGGAATCATGAAGCAAGTAAACAATCCGTTTTGGTAATAAGAGATTTCCAATTCCATATTTCATCGTTTATCAATTTATCTTAGGCCAGGGAGGCAATAACATTATTTATAAATTTAAAGGCAAGCAATACAAGTATGCGCAAATAATGCCGAGGTCGTACGGCCCGATCCAACATAATATTTAAACTGTGCACTGCCAGAGGGTCGAATGGCGTGAATCATAGATGCATATATTACCCCGCTCGCAAATCATACATTGACACGGTCAAATATAAATAACACATCAAACAGTCAATCAAGAATTCATCAGGGAAACAATTATCCAAAGAAATGGCAACTTCTCTTTAATGGTCAAGAATATGATGTTTAACTTTTTGTTTAGAAATTCATTTACCAATTCGATTTGATTTAAGCAATTTAAATTTTCAATAAGGTTACAAATATTTCAAGTATAGCACGCTTTCGGGTCCTAGACTACCCAGACTCAAGCATAATAGTAGCTACGCACGGACCCTCGTCACCTGGTGCGTACGAAGCTGTAATGACCCAAAAGGGTCATCTTGTATTTTAGAACCCAACTCATTGTTCCGAGGCCTTCAAAACCTCATTTTATTTCTCCTCAATTTGCGTGCGCATCCCGGGCACATTTCCGGAAAAGCTTTTAGGTGGAAAATTGATAAAAATAATAATTTTTACCTTTAAAGTTGATTTAGTTGACTTCGGTCAATGTTTTGAGTAAACGGACCAGGACTCGTATTTTGACAGTCCCGGTGGGTCCGTATTGAAATATGTGACCTGGGCGTATGCCCGAAGTCGGATTCGGAGGTCCCTAGCCCGAGTAATGAATTTTTGTTAAAAATTGTAAGTCTGAAAATCTAATAGTTTAA
>NW_017703770.1:0-1354 GCF_001879085.1 Nicotiana attenuata | reverse complement strand
TCGTATGATAGAGAAAAATGTATAAACTTAGCACTGAACACCTCTAAGGTTTGAAACAAAGTATTTTTGAATTAAGTCCTACTAACGAATTCTAAACCTTAACCCTATCAAAAACTATCTTGTAATCTTATGTACTCTTGCCACGTGTTTTGCTCATGCTTTACACAAGCTTTGCACTGTAAACTTTGTCTAATAAATATTAACTTTGTTTAGTATCTATTGTAACTATTGTAATATAAATTTAAAAACTAACGAAGAATTAAAAATAATATAAATAAAAAGGACTACTATAACGAAAAAATAAGAAGAGATAAATGAAACACACGAAATATGCGTAAAATAAAAAATTATATAAAAAGTTGAAACTCTGGCAATATATTGCCTAAAAAAAGGAAAAAGAGGACTTGTTGCAATCACCATTAATGTTTGTTCCCTTGCCCTAATCATGGGAAACAAGAAATGTAAAAAAAAAAATTTTAGTAATTCAACATCATTAACTGGTATGGTGAAAAATACCAAATACTTAATGTTTACTTTTTACAAAAAACATAAAAAAATACTCGTTCTACCATGTTTTGATCAATCATCCTCTGGTTGGAGGAAATTGAGATCTGGCACACTGTACTTCTTCCCATTGTCTACCAATTTCAAATCAGGAACTTTCGTGTCATTGTGTCTAGTTGGACTTGGTTCTTCAGAAGCCTCCTCTTTGAATTGCGAGGCAACTTGTTTATTTGCTTTGTCCTTGACAATCTCTTTTAGTGGTTGAACATCAGCACATTCATTATATGTACCTTCCTTATTATGGCTTGGTTGGGAGCGCATATACCCAACCAAGGATTTGGGTGAATGAATGTCTTTTCCACTACGCACTAAGTACTCTCTATTCCAAGGAAAGTTAAGAGGATGCCACAAATTTAGCAGATGAACAGTGCTTGGCTGCAGAATATTGCTTCCTCCACCGAACATGTCATATGACCGTTTCTGCAAGAGGGGTAGGAGCGAGTGTAACATTTCGGGGTATCCCGCCTAAAGTGGTCCTCGCATTGCTACTAAGGTGAGTTCCAGTCGAGGCACCTACCACTGCTCCACTAGTAGGAGGAATGGGACTTAGGGAATCAAGTGGAGTAATAGCATTCTCGGTGCGACTGAGAATAGGTGAAGGCTTTTCTTGTTATCTTTCATCACAACCGCTTTTGTCTTCATATTCAAAAAAAAATTATTATGGGAAAAATATAAATAGCTCAAGCATTCGGAAGAAGTAACTTATTGATATAGGAAAGCATTGTCGTTTACCTATGGATGTCCATTGTACCCTATAGCCTTTTGTAGGAAAGCCACCCGTGTTGCCATC
>NW_017703769.1:0-1355 GCF_001879085.1 Nicotiana attenuata | reverse complement strand
CGATCTACCAAGCAGTTTTTTGCCAGCATCGACGAGATAAGACCGGGGTGGATGAGCCGCTTGTCGAGTCAGGACTTCGGACCTCATCCCTGCCGAGAAGATGCCATTCCCTGAGGAATGGAATATGAGACGTAAGTGTCGTTACACCGATCATGTTTTATCATCTGAATGTCCTCTTTTCCTCTTTCGAACTAATTCCTTTCGTTTTTTGAATTGATTCTCCTCTGGTTGCGTAGTCACCGTGTGGTTCCTCGGTGCGGTCAAGGACCTCCCGGGCTGGGTTAAACTTTTAGACTCCACCTCCTCATATGACAAGCGTGTTTGGCGTGATTTGGCCAAAACTCGATGGGAGGCCAAAAATCATGGTACGTCCTCATCGCTGTCACCTCTAGATTCCTTATAAATAGATTTGTTGGTGGTATGTTTGACATTTTACGCTTGTGCAGGCCTCGGGGAAGCCGTTTTAATGAGATCGCCGCCTCCTGGCGAAGAGGAGACCCAAAAACCCGCCAAAGATAGAAAGAGAGAGAAAGAGATGCTGGCGGAGTCCCCGAAATCAAAGAGAGCTAAGGCTCGAAAGCCTAGGGCCGATGCAACGATCCTATCTCCGGCAGTGATCACGCCCAACTATGCCTTATAAAAAGGACTAAGCGGTCGCTGCAAATATAATCCGGTTTACAAGTCCGGAGTCGAATCCCACAGAGAACTAAGGTTTAGCTACAGCTGTTCACTATCACCAAGAAGACAAGCTTGAACAATTCATAACCTATAGATATTAAGATTCTTGTGTTTAACTACTTAAATAACAAATTAAAATAGTAAATTAACAACTAACGATACTGAGGGTTAGAGAAAAGATTAAGGAGGTCTAGAGTTAAGATTTCCCCTATTGTCGGAATCCTTCCCGCTATGGCTCTATTTTCATATCATCATCCAAAAACAATGTGGAAAATGCTTGGAGTGTGGACCAATGCACTCTACTACACAAACATTGAGATTGTCAACATCCTCAACACTAATGACACTAGAGTCAACTAAATATGTATCCTCAATATCCTTGGTTGACTCTAGTATTTCTTCTACGACATCGACATCCTCAAAATCTAGTTTGATTGATTGTAGGTGTTCTACTCTGGCCTTCTCCTCTAGCTCCTCCCCGTATTTTTTTATATCCTCCAGTATAATGGCAACTTCTACAGCCAATTCATACACATATTGGCTACTATACACAATGTCAACTTGTTGCGCTTTACAAGGTTCAGTTAATTTATTCGTCTTGAGCCTCCAAGTTGTGAATAGTTCTCTTGCATTTGTATCTACCGTGGTTTCGTCTATCATATTGTTCCTATATGGAA
>NW_017703768.1:0-1355 GCF_001879085.1 Nicotiana attenuata | reverse complement strand
TCTTACCCGAGTCTCCTATAGCTCCTCCTTCACCTTCCGCTATAGAAGTCTTATCCATTCCAACCGTTGAGGAGTCTAGTGTGGCTCCTCCTAGACTCCCTGCCACAGGAACACCACTTTTGACATATCATCGTCGTCCGCGCCCAGCATCAGGTCCAGCTGATTCATGTCCTGCACCCGACCCTGCTAATACTGCGGACTTGTCTCCTCTTAATCAACCGATTGCACTTCGGAAAGGTATACGGGCCACCCTTAATCCTAATCCCCATTATGTCGGTTTGAGTTATCATCGTTTGTCATCACCCTATTATGCTTTTATATCTTCTTTGTCCTCTGTTTCCATCCCTAAGTCTACAGGTGAAGCATTGTCTCATCCAGGATGGCGACAGGCTATGATTGACGAGATGTCTGCTTTACATACGAGTGGTACTTTGGAGCTCGTCCCTCTTCCTTCAGGTAAATCTACTGTTGGTTGTCGTTGGGTGTATGCAGTCAAGGTTGGTCCGGATGGTAAGGTTGATCGTCTTAAGGCTCGTCTTGTTGCCAAAGGATATACTCAGATATTTGGGCTCGATTACCTTCTCTCCTGTGGCTAAGATAGCATCAGTCCGCCTTTTTCTATCCATGGCTGTTGTTCGCCATTGGCCCCTCTATCAGCTGGACATTAAGAATGCTTTTTTACACGGTGACCTTGAGGATGAAGTTTATATGGAGCAACCACCTGGGTTTGTTGCTCAGGGGGAGTCTCGTGGCCTTGTATGTCGCTTGCGTCGGTCACTTTATGGTCTAAAGCAGTCTCCTCGAGCCTGGTTTGGTAAGTTCAGCACAGTTATTCGAGAATTTGGCATGATTCAAAGTGAAGCTGATCACTCTGTATTCTATCGGCATTCTGCCTCGAGTCTCTGTATTTATCTGGTGGTCTATGTTGACGACATTGTTATTACCGGCAATGACCAGGATGGTATTACTAAATTGAAGCAACATCTCTTGCAACACTTTCAGACTAAGGATCTGGGCAAACTAAAGTATTTTCTGGGTATTGAGGTCGCTCAGTCTAGCTCAGGTGTTGTGATCTCACAACGAAAGTATGCCTTAGATATTCTTGAAGAGACAGGAATGACAGGTTGTAGACCGGTTGACACTCTGATGGATCCGAATTCTAAACTTATGCCAGGACAGGGGGAGCCTCTTAGCGATCCTGCAAGATATAGACGGTTGGTTGGTAAATTAAATTACCTTACAGTGACAAGACCTGACATTTCCTTTTCTGTGAGTGTTGTGAGTCAGTTTATGGATTCTCCGTGTGATAGTCATTGGGATGCAGTTGTTCGCATTCTTCGGTATATAAAATCAGC
>NW_017703767.1:0-1355 GCF_001879085.1 Nicotiana attenuata | reverse complement strand
AGCCTCAAAAGTTGGTGGACGATCAGGCTACTGTTGGTGTTCAAGCAGCACGTTTGAGGGTTGGTAATACTGGTGGTGTTCGAGCTAAACCAGGGATTCATACTGTAAATGATAGACTTGTAGTGAATGTACAGGATGGAACAAATTTTATGATTACTGAAGAAAAAACAGCAGATTTAAAACTTGCACCTGTGAAGAATGCTTCTTATGTGCATGTTGAGGGGCAAGGTGTTGAAGATAATTTAGAGGATGATTTGGCAGAGGGAGATCGAGGAACAGCTGGGTTTGAGCAGGCTGTTCGAGGTTCTGCTGGTAACACTATACAGCCTCAAAATTTGGTAAACGAAAAGGATACTGCTGCTACTCAAGCAGCTCAATTGAGGGTTGGAAATGCTGGTGGAGTTAAATTGCAGTCAGCTGGAGTTTTGCATTTAAATGCTGGTGTTTGAAAAACTACTGTTCCATTGACTCCTACAGTTGATCGAACAGCTTGTGATCCTAGGGTTACAGTTGCAGGAGATTGGCGACCTATTGTGGGTAATAACATAGCACTATTTCGTCAGAGAACTCCTACAAATTTGGAGGCCAATGCTACTGCAAGTGATCATGTAGGAGGAACAGATGTTGAAACAGCAGTAGCAGTAGAAGGGCAAGTTCGAAATGCTGGGCAAAAATAAGCTGCTAATGCTCCACGTTCAGTAGGCTCACCACAAATACCAAAACTTTGCAGCTCACCACCAGTACCAACATATTGCAGCCCTTCCATTTTAAGTGGTACTATGATGCAAAATGTAAATAATACTAAAATCTGGGCAGCAATAGCATAGTCGAAACAGTCCAGCAGCTGTCTCTGAAGCGGATAAATCTACTGTACAGCAACACAAACATCCAAATACAGGACAACAACAAGATTTTTCTATAAGTTTCATGGCTGGACAGCAGAAGCATACTCCAGGCAGTCCACTACAACAGCAACATCACACTTCAGGTGATACACCAAACCACTAAACTCTATATTTTCAGCACACTATATAGACACTATTTCGATCAAGCAAGGCAACCAATGATATCAGATTAAGTAGAATTCAGCTAGAATCCTATAACTCTACTCTTTCAACTAGAATGAATGGAACACTATAGTAACTTTCAAATAGGCAAACTATTACTAATTCAAATAGAATTTGCTAGAAGAAGCTAAGGAGAAAACTGCAGAAGTTGATCAAACAATAGAAAACTCAAATAGTAGTCTAGCTTTTAAAGGAACAATCACCGACAATGTTTACCATTATCACGGATTCTAGTCCTCGAACACAGTCATATTATCACCTAAATGGTTTCAGATACTGAATGAAGTA
>NW_017703766.1:0-1355 GCF_001879085.1 Nicotiana attenuata | reverse complement strand
ATGGTAATAATCGACATCACTGGTGAACGGAGGCAGCCGCAACACCCGGCGAATTGTTTGAATTTGAGCACTGACCACCATACCCCGAACAATCACCTCCCTACCCAAGTTCAATGGGCAATTGGCATAAAATTCACGAACCAGCATCTTGTTAACTGGTGCAGGGTCAGCAAATAAGAACTCCATTTCTCGCCTCCGTATCTCTTCATACATCTCCACTTTTTCGGCTCGGAGGGCTGCCCGATCAATCGGGATTTCAGGGATAAAAGTTTTGGTAGCCTTGGTGTTGAAATCATCCTCTGCCAGTTCCGATTGGAATCTGGACTCATCGTACGCAGGTTGGTGGGATGTGCCACCAGAGCGCCTGTGCCTTTTGGGAGCCATTGGACCTGCAAATAATCAAACAAACCATCACATATGTCCTAGCTAGTGCCAATAAGGTGGTTACTCAGACTTCACCACCCAATGACACCAAAAATAGCTCCTGACTTCACTCATAACAACCCCCACAATAGCTCCATAATTTTCGTACCACGTCCGGTATAATACACCCCACACTTAATCCATTTAATGGTACCCATGACATACAACACCACCATATAACAAACACCATTCTACAACAACTAACACCATACCAACAATACTACACTATAACAACTATCAACAACAATATCTCAACTACACAACAACCATAATCAACTACAATATTTCAACAACAACCACCATCAACTACAACATCTCAACTTAGGTTGGCGTAAACACCCCAAAAAAAAATGTACAACTTAGTGCCACAATTTTTCGGCCAACACATGACCCAATCCATACTATACAACAAAAATCTAATTTTAGGCCTCCAAACCACCAAACAACTTCATATTTAATTAACAATGGAGATCCAATTAATTGGGCACTGAACAACCTCACCAACATCAACTACAACAACTACAACAATGGCAAACATAAAAGAAAGTAAACAAAATAAAATAATAATAAAAAAAATACAAATTACTACACTAATCCTAACTAGGTGTTTGACTAAAATTGTTAATCTAACAATTACACTACTTATAAGAGAAAGAAATAGAAAGGGAGAAGATTAACTTACTTGAGGTGAAGAGGGAGAGAAAATAGGGGTGTGTTAATGGAGGTGGGAGAGGAAGAGGGTGGATAATGGAGGTATGGGGAAGAAGAAGAAGAATGGAGTTAGAGAAAAAGAGAGAGAAAAAAGAAAGGGATGGGGGTTGGGGCGGATGAGTTTGGGTGTAGATAAGGGGGGGGGGGGGGTTGTGGTTTTGTTAAAAAAAAGAAAGAAGAAAAAGAAAAAAAATTAAAATAAAAAAAAACTTACCTGGGCC
>NW_017703765.1:0-1355 GCF_001879085.1 Nicotiana attenuata | reverse complement strand
TTTTGTATCTGGACTTCCACGGACCTTGAAGAAGTTTGATTCTATTTGGGTTATTGTGGACCGGCTGACCAAGTCCGCTCATTTCATTCCTGTGTGTACCATTTATTCATCGGAGCGATTGGCGGAGATTTATATCAGGGAGATCGTCCGTCTGCATGGTATTCCAATTTCTATCATTTCGGACAGAGGTACTCAGTTTACATCGCAGTTTTGGAGAGCTGTGCAGCAGGAGTTAGGCACTCGGGTGGAGTTGAGCACAGCATTTCACCCCCAGACGGACGGACAGTCCGAGCGCACTATTCAGATTCTTGAGGACATGCTCTGTGCATGCGTTATTGAGTTTAGAGGGTCTTGGGATCATTTCCTGCCATTGGCAGAGTTTGCGTATAACAACAGTTATCAGTCCAGCATTCAGATGGCGCCGTATGAGGCTTTATATGGCAGGAGGTGTAGATCTCCGGTGGGTTGGTTTGAGCCGGGTGAGGCCAGGCTATTGGGTACAGAGATGGTTCAGGATGCATTGGAGAAGGTCAAGGTGATTCAGGACAGACTCCGTACAGCCCAGTCTAGACAGAAGAGTTACGCGGACAGGAAGGTTCGTGATGTTTCATATATGGTTGGTGAGCGGGTTCTGCTTCGGGTCTCGCCTATGAAGGGCGTCATGAGGTTTGGAAAGAAAGGGAAGCTGAGTCCGAGGATTATTGGCCCTTTTGAGATCTTGAGGCGAGTTGGGGAGGTTGCCTATGAGCTTGTCTTACCTCCCAGCTTGGCCGGAGTTCATCCGGTATTTCATGTTTCGATGCTCCGGAGGTATCACAGTGATCCGTTGCACGTGTTGGACTTCAGTTTAGTCCAGTTGGACAAGGATCTATCCTAAATTTAGGAGCCAGTGGCTATTTTGGACAGGCAGATCAGAAAGTTGAGGTCAAAGAACATAGCTTCAGTAAAGGTTCAGTGGCGGGGTCAGCCGGCCGAGGAGGCGACTTAGGAGACCGAGCAGGATATGCGCAGCCAGTACCCTCATTTTTTCACTACTTCAGGTATGTTCTCTATGCTCGTTCGAGGACGAACGAATGTTTAAGTGTAGGAGGATGTAACGACCCGGCCGGTCGTTTTTGGAATTTACGCCCCGATCCCTCATTAACTGCTTCCCCTAAGTTCATTTCTGCTATTTTTGTTTTTCGGGACTTTCGGTGTTGAGTTTTGGAAAGTTTTGGGACACTTAGTCCCTAAATGAGAGCTTAAGTGTTGAAAAGTGGTCCGCAGTCGAAACAGTATGAAGACGACCTCGGGATGGAAATCCGATGGTTCCGTTAGCTCCGTTAGGTGATTCGGGGTTGGGAGCGTGTTCGGAA
>NW_017703764.1:0-1355 GCF_001879085.1 Nicotiana attenuata | reverse complement strand
AACATAACAAAACACATCATCACGGCTAATTCTGTTTTCCATTAATTTGAACTTCATTCCCTTGATCTTTAAATATGATCATTCCTTAAATGTGGTAGAGGAAATAATAGTGTAAGGGACTTAGGGTAAAGTAAAGGGTATAGATTAGGGAAAATAATATTGTATAGCCGTTTTCAAAATAGTAGCGGAATATATATACATTCTGTATGTTATATTAATCTACACAAATAGGTAATTACTCATTTAACAAGTGTCTACAGTCTAGGGGTGTGCATTCGATTTATCGATTCGATTTTGACCCTTATAGATAATTACTTATCGATTATCGATTTGTACATATGCTTATCGTTATCGTTTCAATAAGGTTTCGATTTTTTCGATTTCGATTTCGATAACAAATAATCGATTCGATTTATCGATAAACCGATTCGAATGCACACCCCTAGGTAATATAGCTCTAGAGAATCCGTTACGTACTTGCTTTGTTTTGGTGGCTGACACTTTTAATTTCGCAGTTCCAACAGAAGGCCGATTTGGAGGTGCAGCTTCGTGAGGAGCTTAAGATGAAAGAAGCCGAGGTCCTGAGGTGGAGGCAGGGTACGAACGATCTCGCCTCTGAGAAGGAAACTTTAAAAGAGCAACTAGCTTCGCTCGAACGCCAACTTCGAGATGCGAAGAAGGAGAGTCTAGCTCGGGGTCTCGAAATCGAGGAGCTTAAAATCAGATCTGCTGCTGAGCTAGCCAAAGCTAAATCCGATGCTGCAGCAATTATGAATTCGTATCGAGCCGATGCTGAAGCAACTAATGCTCGGGCAAAGGAGATCTCTTCTACGGCGGAGGCTAAGTTATCAAGTGCCCTTGACCATGCTAGGTGACAATCCCGGAGGATGACCCTCGAAGAGATACATGCTCATGGCTTCGATCTTTCAGTCGATATTGAAGCGGGGAAGATTTTGGAAGAAGAGGCGGCCGCTCTGCTTTCCGATGAAGATGATTCAGCCAGTGCCTCTGGGAGTGAAGGAGACGGGGATGAGGCACCCGAGACCCTCGAAGATGTGATTCCTGGAGATGCAGCTGCTAAGAACGCGTACCCCGAAGTAGTTTTAGCTTACTTTATTTTGTTTCCTTGTAAGCCTCCCTTGTGTAAATATTTCCTGTATTTATCTTTTAGATATAAGAGGGGAACTTTAAATCTCGTCTTTGGCTAATGTTGGTTTTAACATTGCTTGTGTTCAACATTGCCTTTATTTATGGAAAATTCCGTTTGAATGACTAGTCCGAGGACTGGTTCGGGGTATTATAAACCCTTAAATCTTTATCGATAGGTACAATAATTTTCAAGCCGAGTTTTAAAT
>NW_017703763.1:0-1356 GCF_001879085.1 Nicotiana attenuata | reverse complement strand
CAATCCCTGGTTACATTTTCTTTTAGTAATACAGGGTACCAACCCCTGGTTACGTTTTCTTCCTAGTAATACCGGGTACCAACCCTTGGTTATATCCCCTCCAGTAATACAGAGTTCCAACTCCTGGTAATATTTCATTCTATTAATACAGGGTACTAACCCCTGGTTACATTCGGTTTTAGTAATACAAGGTACTAACCCCTATTAACATTCCTTTTCAGTAATACAGGGTACCAACCCCTGGTTACATTCCTCCGTAGTGATATAGGGTACCAACCATTGGTTACATTTTCTTCCTAGTATTATAGGGTACCAATCCCTGGTTACATTCCCCTTCAGTAATACAGGGTACCAACCCCTGGTTACATTCTCTTTCAGTAATACAGGGTACCAACCCTTAGTTACATTCCTTCCTAGTGATATAGGGTACCAACCCATGGTCACATTTTCTTCCTAGTAATAGAGGGCGCCAACCCATGGTTGTAGGTCCTTTTAGTGATATAGGGTACCAACCCCCTGGTTACATTTTCTTCCTAGTAATACAGGGTACTAACCCCTGGTTACATCCCCTCCAGTAATACAGGGTGCCAACCCCTGGTTGCATTTTCTTATAGTAATACAGGGTACCGACCCGTGGTTACATTACCTTTTAGTAATATAGGGTACCAACCCCTAGTTACATTCCTTCCTAGTGATACAGGGTACCAACCTCTGGTTACATTCCCTCCAGTAATACAGGGTGCCAACCCCTAGTTACATTTCCTTCCAGTATTACAGGGTACCAACCCCTGGTTACATTCCCTTTCAGTAATACAGGGTACCAACCCCTGGTTACATTCCTTCTCAATAATACAGGGTACCAACCCCTAATTACATTCCTTCCTAGTGATACAGGGTGCAAATCCTTGGTTACTTTCCCTTTCAGTAATACAGGATACCAACCCCTAGTTACATTCCTTCCTAGTTATACAGGGTACCAACCTCCTAGCTACATTTCCTTCCTAGTAATACAGGGCGCCAACCCATGGTAACATTTCCTTTTAATAATACAAGGTACCAACCCCTGGTTACATTTTCTTTCTAGTAATCCAGGGTACTAACCCCTAGTCACATCCCCTCCAGTAATACAAGGTGCCAACCCCTGGTTATATTTCTTTCCAGTAATACATGGTACCAACCCCGGGTTACATTCCCTTTCAGTAATATAGGGTACCAGCCCCTCGTTACATTTCAGTATACAGGGTACCAACCCCTGGTTACATTCTTTCCTAGTAATACATGGTGCCAAGCCCTGGTTATATTTCCTTTCGGTAATACAGGGTACCAACCCCTGGTTACATCCTTTCAGTAATACAG
>NW_017703762.1:0-1356 GCF_001879085.1 Nicotiana attenuata | reverse complement strand
CTTGCACCCAGGCCTAGCTCTCTGTGGTGGGGCGGTCTCGCTAGGTGAGATAATGAGACCAAAGCATGAAAAATCGGCTGCCTGCGAAATCAACAGGAAAGCTTTGGCTGTTTGCTTTAGCAACGACGGTAAAGGGCAGGTTCTGTAGTCAACTGCACTTGGTCACTTCCTGCTCTGTCGGGTCATTTGATCTTCTCAGTTCCACTCGGGCATACTCTTTCATAGGCTCGACACAGGTTGTGACGTCGGGTCCTCTCTTCTCTTCATGAATCTCAGTTGGAAGCCCCCATTTTCATCAGACATCCAATGAAGTAGGAGCTCGCTCCCTACCTAGCGGTACTTCCATGGCTTGCCTCTCGAGGTCCTGTTTGAAAGGCAGTTGCGAGAACCTGTCTGGATTGAGTGGTCCTTTCTCGGGCAGCTACTGAGACATAGGTTGGCCCGAGCTTCCCTTGGCATACCTTCGTTACCATTACTAAGAAAAGTAAGTAGGAATTCGTCCCAGATAAACTACTGATCTAGCTCTTTCGCATCGAGGAAAACCCCTATTTCCTCTTTCAGGTTAGGCGCCCTTTGCTCGAACGAAAGAGGGGTCTTTGCCGGGACCGATGCTAGTAGTTAGATTCAATATTCAAAAAGTCTTAAATAGAAGCCAAATCCAGTTGAGAAGAGACAAGCACGGTGACATCCATCGAAGGGATCTCGGTCGAGAAGCGGCCCAGGTAAAAGCCAGATTTCAAAGGTAGAATGTATTGGTGGCACATCGACCTAGAATAAGGGCTCTAGTCCACGATTCCTGGATTCCAACCTTTCAAAGGCAAAGGAAGTCTCAAGCTGTAAAAGTAGGCCTGCCATCGATGCTAAGAGATAGACGAGCTACCATAGATCCCTCACCGACGAATAGCGTACTTTCCTCTTAGAATATCCCTTGAATAAGCGGATGAACCACTTGAGCCTCCTATTTCACTGAATCCGCTCCCATCTCTACAGAGCCCCGAAAGCTTATAGGATCTCTAGGCTGTAGAGAAAGGGCCTATGATGGAATCATTGAATCTCAGCGACGCGGTGAAAGATCTAAAAGAGGTGGATGATCCCAAGTATTGCAAATATCACCGCATCGTCAGTCACCCTACAGCAAGATGCTTCGTCTTAAAGGAGAAGATCATGACGTTGGTGAGAGATGGAAAGATCATCATTGACGCTAATGACACGGCCGAAGCGAACCATGCTAGTGCTAAAATCGATCACAAGAAGGGATCAACGTAATAGTCTTCTCCAAGGTTCTCTAACAAGCAAGGAGAGATCCACGAGACGTTCTTCCTCAAGATCAATCTGAAGTGCTGATGGAAGTTCATT
>NW_017703761.1:0-1356 GCF_001879085.1 Nicotiana attenuata | reverse complement strand
ATATATCATACATCTTCGTATAAGCTTCTATCAAAACTACATACTCACGGCTAGCCTATGTTATTGATGTAGTATCCTTTATTTACATTTCTACTAATTCCTTTTTCACCAGTTTAGAAGAGATGGCTAAGTGTAATAATAGAAATCATTTCCTTGTTATCCATGTAGCCTTGGTCTTAATGCTGAACCCCATTTTAATCATATACATGCAACCGTTAAATATTGCCACCTTATCCATTTGGGTTATGAGTCACTTAGCTGATATCTTATGTTGCTGACACGCTTTTTTATTTGGAGATTTAATCTTATACCATAGTTAATTAATTAATTAATTAAGGTTATATCCCGCTACCCGGTAATTAATCAAATACCCGCATAATAAAGAATTATCTCAAATTACATAAAATGATACTCACTTTTTATACACTTTATATTCCTTACTATCATGGCCATGTGGTACCTTGTTTGGTACTAGTCCATAAATACCGAGTATTTTAGCTCGGGCCGTATTTGATCCCAAAATGCCAAATTTGGACAAAATTTATTTTCTTTGACTTGCTCCCCCTTTCACCTTCACGAATTTACTAATCACTTGTGAAATAGCATAATCCTTATAATCTCCAAATAATATTTTACTTGGACTGATGTCAATTACCTTACGACAAATTTAACGTACAATACTTCAGGGTGGAACATCGTCGTAACTTAATACTGCAAAGCGTAACATCACCGTAATGTAATACTGTATGACGTAACATCATCGTAATATATTACTGCAGAGGGTAACATTGACGTAATACTGCGGGGCGTAACAGGTGTCGACTCATGTATAGTTTGGTAGGCCTTGTCGGCTGGTTTTTGTTGTATAGTCTCTCATGGTAGCGTGGTAGCTCGTACCTTATATATAGTTTCTTGATTTTCTAGTCATCCCATGTTAGGTATGGTCATGCCATCATATTTTATTGTTGGTTGTCCACGACCCATGTCTACCATTTATATTGATCTCGTCAGCCCTAAAAGATAATAAAGAAGGTTAGATAAAATGTATGTTGGTGCTCGGTAAGTATGGCCGGGTGCTAGTCATGGCCCTCCAGTTTGGGTCGTGATAGTAGCCTTATGCAATGCAGATGCAGATGGAGACAGCGTTTAGTCTCGGAAGGCAGAATAGTAGCCTTATGCAAATTGGAAGGCATATTGGTAGCCTTATGCAATGCAAATGCAGATGGAGACAGCGTTTAGTCTCAGAAGGCAGAATAGTAACCTTATGCAAATTGGAAGGCAGAATGGTAGCCTTATGCAAGAATAAGATAGCAAATGGCAGTAGAGTTTTCTTAGCTGATAGCGGATTGCGGCGTT
>NW_017703760.1:0-1357 GCF_001879085.1 Nicotiana attenuata | reverse complement strand
GAAGTGGAAAATGTGGGTTCTATGGTTTTTGGGCTGGATTGGATTGTGAAATTCCAGTTTCTATGTGTTATCGGACCTATAGGAGATAGGGTGACATGGGATCACCCCCAGGTATGTGCATGGTAAGGTTATTCAGCAATTGTTCGGCTTTTGGAATAACTCTGGGCACGTTCGAGGACGAACGTATGTTTAAGTGAGGGAGGATGTAACGACCTGACCGGTCATTTTGAGTTTTTGCACTTTGCTCGCTAGTTCTCGGGCATGACTTGCCCCGTGTAGTATATTATGACTTATATAAACCGTTGGTTTGGTTTTCAGGGTAATCGGAATGAATTTGGAAGAACAGTTCTCAATTTGAAGCTTGAAATTTGAAAGGTTTGACCAAGATTTGACTTGTTTGTATATGTTCTCGGATCGGAAATTTTATGATTTGGTTAGCTCCGTTAGGTGATTTGGGACTTAGGAGCGTGATCGGAATGCATTTTGGAAGTCCGTGGGAGGTTTAGGCTTGAATTGGCGAAATTGAGATTTCGGTATTTTCCGGTTGATAGGTGAGATTAGGGGTGCGCATTCGATTTTTCTATTCGATTTTGACCCTTATCGATAATTACTTATCGATTATCGATTTCAAGACTAAGAGGTGGCATGACAAGCACATCCAACATCGAGAGTTTGAGCCAGGGCAAGAAGTTCTTTTGTTCAATTCGAGGTTGAAGCTTTTTCCCGGAAAGCTTAAATCTCGTTGGTCAGGCCCTTTTGTTGTGGTCAGTGTGAAGCCTCATGGAGCTGTGCAGTTGCGGGATATGAGTTCAACAGGTACTTTCTTGGTAAATGGTCAGAGGATAAAGCATTATTGGGGTGGTGACATTGCACGTCACAAGACCTCGGTGGACTTGAAGGATGCTTGAGAACGTGTTGAGTCGTGCCGCGACGTTAAATCAGGCGCTGGATGGGAGGCAACCCATTGAATTGTTGTAACCGTCGTGCCGCGGCGTTAAATAAGGCGCTAGTTGGGAGGCAACCCAACGATAGTAGTAGTTGCTAATTTTGTGGTTTAAGGAAGTGCTAACCAATGCAGGTGACAATGGGCAAGTGCTAAGGCCATCAAACGAGGTAAGAATAGGTGAAAAATTGAGGAAAAATCCGCCCAGGTACGCGCCCGCGCTACTGGACGCGCTACTGGGCGCGCTAATTTGCAAGCTTTCTGCCTTGGCCGCGCTAAAATGAGCGCGCTCGCGCATTTGGGCGCGCTAGTCCTGTCAAAAAGTCGCAAATTTTTTTTATTTGTTAGGTTTTAGTCTAAATTAACCCTCCACCTCTTTGAAGCTCTCCAAAAATCGCCAAATCGAAGTGAGAA
>NW_017703759.1:0-1357 GCF_001879085.1 Nicotiana attenuata | reverse complement strand
TCCACTTCAGTGACCGAGATCAGGAGTTCCTGGGGTTAGCAGGTTATTACCGGCGATTTGTGCAGGGCTTTTCATCTATTGCATCACCTCTGACCAGATTGACCCAAAAGGGTGCCCCGTTCTGTTGGTCCGAAGATTGTGAGGAGAGCTTCCAGAAGCTCAAGACGGCTTTGACTACGGCACCAGTTCTTGTATTGCCTTCCGGTTCAGGGATGTATACAGTGTATTGTGACGCCTCTCGCGTTGGCTTGGGATGTGTATTGATGCAGGAGGGGCGAGTTATTGCATATGCTTCACGTCAGCTGAAGGTTCATGAGAAGAATTACCCTGTGCACGATCTAGAGTTGGCAGCGATTGTCCACGCTCTCAAGATATGGAGGCATTATTTGTATGGTGTGTCATGTGAGGTTTACACCGACCATCGCAGCTTGCAGCATTTGTTCAAGCAGAGAGATCTTAATTTGAGACAGCACAGGTGGCTTGAGTTACTAAAGGATTATGACATTACCATTCTCTATCATCCAGGTAAGGCGAATGTGGTCGCGGATGCCTTGAGCAGAAAGGCGGAAAGTATGGGTAGCTTGGCGTTCATTCCTGCAGAGATGAGACCATTAGCTTTGGACATCCGGTCTTTAGCTAACAGACTTGTGAGGTTGGACATCTCGGAGCCCAGCCGAGTTCTAGCATGTGTGGTTGCTCAGTCTTCGTTATTGGGGCAGATTAAGGCCTGACAGTTTGATGATCCACATTTGGCAGTCCTCAGAGAGACGTGTCACGACCCAAACCGAAGGGCCGCGACGGGCACCCGGTGCCTTACTCAACCGAGTACCAACGTAACATATCTTTCTTATCATACTATCAAGGGTAAATGAGATAGAAAACATGTTATGAGATAACAATAATAAAACATAAGGGAATACTCAACATATGATGACCAAACATGATATACAAACTTATACATGTGACATATGGGCCTATAAGGCCGACATGACCATTTGTAAACTCAAGACATAGGCCGACAAGGCCATACAAGTATCCATACACCTGACATCTGTCTACAAGCCTCTAAGAGTACATAAAATCATAAAGGTCGGGACAGGGCCCCGCCATACCAATCAATACATATCCAAAGCATACTGACCAAATAGGCAACTCCGGAGCAAGTGGAGTACACCAACACCTTCGCTGAGCTGATAGCCTACTAGGAGGAATGTCAACTTGTCTATCGGGACCTGCGGGCATGAAACGCAGTGTCCCCAGGCAAAAGGGACGTCAGTACGAATAAAGTACCGAGTATGTAAGGCAGGAAAGCATAAATAAGATCAGTAACGTAAAGAGAGATAGAGGAGATACAACC
>NW_017703758.1:0-1357 GCF_001879085.1 Nicotiana attenuata | reverse complement strand
ACTGACAGTGATATAGCGCCAGAAAGAGTGGCGTTATATCCTTTTTTTTCCTGCCCAGTGTCACACCTCCTTTTTACTTACTACACCCGCAAGGGTATAATAAAGGGAGTTATTTCCAACTTGAAGTGATAATCGGAACGGGATTTATTATTAATATTCAGAGTCGCCACTTGGGAAATTAATGGTGTCCCAAGTCACCTGTTGAATCCTGATCCGAGGAAATTATGACTCTGTTAACAGTCCGCGAACCAGAACTCCGAGTAAGGAATTCTGTTAACCCGGGAGAAGGTGTTAGGCATTCCCGGGTTCCGTGGTTCTAGCACGGTCGCTCAACTGTTGTATTTTGATTTTATCTGATTTCGAAATATGTTCTAGCTTATGTGCTTTTATTAGTAAACCGCTTTTATTTTTATTTATTCGATTTTTAAACGAATTGCAACGTCGTGGAAATGCGCCTCACACCACGTCGCACCAGTGCACCCGTGATTGTTAACACATTTCGACTTCGTTGAGATTTGGATTTGGGTCACATAAATGTGCACCCCTGTTCTAGGAAGGTGATTTTATTTAAAATGCGCGCCTAAAGTAGCTACGCGTTTATTAACTGCGCGGGGAGCCATGAAATTCGCTAAATGGCACATCCCGAAGTCTAAATATTTTGATATAAGCAATTAATGAGGGCCCCGCAATTTGTGTGTTTTATTCGGCGAGGCTCGTCTCGTTTATCATTTATTTTAAAGGGAATCCTAAAGTGGCTATAACCTTTCTATATTGGGTCAGTAAATTTTGGATAAACCTGGGCTTTAGCTTTGGCCCAATACCATTTTAGTGTTGCTTGATAACGGGAAAGGCTGACTGGACAGAGGCTTCATCCCATGAGAACAAGCCTAGATGGCCCGTCCAGTTCAGCTTAACAGCTCTGGACCACGTTAGAATGCACTTTATATGTGTACTAGAGAATTATGCCAATGCATCAGTAAATCAGGCAATTATTTTGCTGGTTTTATACTTACTTCATTATGCATCAGTAAATGCACCAGGAGCTTTAATGTTTCGTGGTGACTATTTAAGCTAATGTCTGTTAGCAACTATTAGTACGGGAACTTAAGCGAGTTCACACGGAGAAATGCTAACGAACCTCTTTCAAGTTGTTCCATTGTATCTACTACTGGCTGCAACTAATTTCAGAAATATATACGGAATAACATAGACTAAGGTGATTACTAAGAATATGGAGATATCAAACTTAAGAGGTTCAATTCCAAAAGTTCATACAAATAACTGCTAAGGCAATCCTATTGACATGAAACAAAAATCGAAACAGTCCAATCATAAATCTCATTGCAGAAAATAGACA
>NW_017703757.1:0-1357 GCF_001879085.1 Nicotiana attenuata | reverse complement strand
CAAGCGGGCGCGGATGCCATCGAATGGGCTCTTTGCCACAGAATGTGATGTCTTAGAATCTCCTTCCTTGAAAGCTTCAGTTTTTCAGTTCAGAATCCGATGTGAGGAAAAGAATCCTAGGTCAAGGCAGTAGCACGGTACGGGATCAGTCCCTTGTTCTCAGTGCAACGTGTGAAATGACTTAGTCAAGAGATCGATCTTAGGATACCGGCAAAGGAAGAAGGTGGATACTACTTTGATTCCGATTCGGGCGGAGGAAGACTGATTTAGAGGGGTAGGCATTCCCGTCCGCCCTTACACAGGGCCCCCCCAAGAAAAAAGAAATGCGGTACCGGCTGTGATCACACGCTGGACACAAATCCTTCATTCTTATGCTTCAGCTTAAACGGGACAAAAGTAGCTATCTGGCACACTAGGGAGTCCTCAAAGTATGAGTCCATACACTTGCTAGCTAAGACTGGATCGTCAAAGACCGGATTCCTTTTCTTAATACCTTCCTTATCTCTCCTAAGGGTCTTGCCCTAGGCATAACCTATATACAAAGAGTTCCAACTATCGAATCAAAGCAAAGAGGAACCTTTCCCCAGTTGACGAGAGAAAGAAAGGAAATGAGCCCATTGATTCACCTATCTGAAGCTGAAGGAATGAAAGCATTAGAGTCTTGATCCCCTGCTTAACCTGAAATGAAACCTCTCAAGCCAGGGAAAGATTGACCATCGGGTTCATTTCCGAGTCAGGACAGAAAGAGGCCAAGAGTGACTACTCGATGAAAAAGGGGCTGCCCCTATGAATAAGGGAAGTGACTAGCCTTCTTTCTTAGGCCAAGGAAGGAAAGCACAGTAGAACTAGCGTAGCGGGACATGACAGCGGTTGGGGAGAAGGAAAAGCTATCAGACATCAATCCGAATGAACAGACAAAGCGGCTTGGCCGAAGGGTCAGGAAGAGAGAACGACTATACTTTCTGAGTTAGAACATTAGGAACCTTACACCCAAGAAAGCAGCCAAAACAGTAGAGAAGATCAGAGACGGGTTTAGCGAGAAAATTAGCTCACACCTATCTTTGATGAAAGAAGCCGCAAGTTTAGGTAGAAAGAACAGCCAGTGTCAGAGAGATGACTTCTGTTGAACTCTTCCTTTACATGAAGGGAATGAATGCCTTAATGGAAATGGAATGGAATCCGGGATCCAAGTAGATTAGGTTAAGGCAAGTATGAGTTCAACCCTTTTCTCATCGGGCCAGGATCGATAGCCGTTCGACCTGAGGAAAGTGCGGTCAGATTCAGAATCCCCAATGTCTTGGTCTTTACCTTCGCTTCGAGGGACAAGCACCGCATCTAGGTAAGCGGCATCTAATTG
>NW_017703756.1:0-1357 GCF_001879085.1 Nicotiana attenuata | reverse complement strand
ATATTCAAACAGATGACGTATTTCTTACTGCCAACGTTGTAAAATTTCAAGTCTTAGCTGTTCATGACTTGTGCTGCTAGGTATTCTAATTTTTTTTTAGTTAAGAGTAGTGAAACAAAGAAGGAAAAAAATTATTTTCATCTTCTCTAGGTATTCTAAAACATTGCTCTTTTTATTTCCCATAATGTATCTACTTCATAGACGTTGGAAGTTTCCAAAGAGGTTCTTCCAAAGAAAATAAGGTGGATTTTCATCATTGACAACCTCCGTGAAGAATGTTATTTTAGAGAAAAGATATTATTTCCATTATAATAGTTTGGTGGAGAGAATAGAAAAGTGATTCGAAGGAATTGAAAGGCTATGGTAATACAACTTTATCAACTATATCAATACAACTTAATTATCATTCACTATGTTAATTATAGTTATCTTCCAGCAATTGTCTTTTCTACTACCTAATTGATTGTAGTATAAATTTATTGATCATTTATTAGAAATAAATTTATTTTTTAGGTACAAAAATATTATAGAAGTAGGATTTAAAAGAAGGGTAAAACAGTTATTAATTTTTTATGAGTATTTTAGCAATCTAACTTTAATTTTAGAGGAAAAATTATAAGCACTATTCATATGGATCCTATTTAGCTAATATATAAAGGAAGATGGTAGAGATGAGTCATGGATCCCAAAATACTACACAACTAAATGATGAATCCATATTGCAATTACAACTTATACTCCAACTGTCTAGCATGTTATATTTAAAAATATAATCGTGTGTATCAATGCTTAAATTTTTTCAGAATTTTAGAAATTCTTGTAATGATATGAAAATGGAGATGATAAAACAAATGAATTTCAATTTCTAACATAAACAGGTTGCAGCAAAAAAGCAAAACAATTGCTGGTGCATTCTGAAAATTCACACACGTTCAAAATCATGAATACATGCAAGATCCTTTAAATCTTACACAAGGAAATAATAGCACAAGGCTTCAACAATAAAATAGACCATGAGAGCAATTCAAAACTGAAATAACAGTGCAACAATTACAAAAAGGAGAAAAACGACAGTGAGCAGTTTGAATGCAAGCTGCCAAACTTAAGCCTACAAGTTGTTAATTTGAAGGAAAGATAAAAATAAATTTTTTATACCCTACAAAACTGGAGATGCCAATCCAGTTACGATATTACATAATGGTAGATTGATCTTTAATTATAGTTGAGGAGAACTCTATAGCCACTTATTGTCTCCGTGCACATCTCCAACCATCGAAGACGGAACTTTTCAAGTTATCAAGGTATTTATTTCTAAAAAAATATATTTATAGGCCAAGAATTACATCTAAAGTAATCT
>NW_017703755.1:0-1357 GCF_001879085.1 Nicotiana attenuata | reverse complement strand
TAGTTTTGTTTGGAATTAACTTGTACAAGTTTTTGAATATTACATTAGTATTAAATACATTTATAATTTTCTCTTAACTGTTTTCTTGTAACAGATTTTTACAAATAAATATAATTCAAACAAGGTTTTTCCTTATAACCCGTTTCAGTATATAGTCATGACCCTATCTTCATGTATTAGGAAGGGTTTGAGAGGTGACTCCATTGTTCTCATGAGTTTGAGAGGTGACTCCATTGTTCTAATGAGTTTGAACACTATGATGAATGTTTTGTATCTTCATTTGTTTTGATGAGAAAGAACACAATGATGAATGCTGAGGTTCCGTAACTTCTGCCCGACACTTGTCTCTTTGTGGCTTAATTTTTTCGATTTTCGTTCGGTTTACGTATCTGTTTTCCCGCACGTATCTGTGTACAATATGCAGTCCCCCAAGTGTTTGAGCGGTGAAGTATGAAGCCTCGAGCACTTGTTTGTTTCTCTCAATTTGGTCCTTTTCCTGAAACAGAAAAACATACGGGACTCGGAGATGCGATTAGATATGAAGACTGCCTAACCCGTGTGTATTTCCATCAGAATAATTGTAACTCTGGGCTGGGAATTTTAGAATATTCCATTGTGCCGTGCAGGTCGTGACTCATCATTTGGCACGGGTAAGGGTTTTTGTCTAGCATCTAAAATCGTTCGTAAAATTTTAACAATTCAAAGAAAAATTTTACATAGCGATACCTGACCATGGGTACTTTCTCAAAAGTAATATCTCTTTAGGTGGACAGCATTCCAATGTGAGGGTAGAATTTTCCCATCCATTGTCTCTAACTCATATGCTCCTTTTCCCGCAATATCACAAACTCTGAAGGGTCCTTCCCATTGGACTTAGCTTTCCTGAATTAGCGGCCTTTGTAGATTGGAACACCTTTTTAAGCACGAAGTCCCCAATTTTAAAAAATCTGAGGCGTGCTTTCCTGTTGTAATACCGTTCAATTACTTGCTTTTGTGCTGCCATCCTTATTAATGCGGCTTCTCTTCTTCCTTCGAGCAAATCAAGGTTCACTCGCATCTCTTCATCATTTGATTCTTCCGTTGCTTGAGCATATCGTGTGCTCAGTTCTCCTATTTCAACTGGGATTAAGGCCTCCGCACCATAAACCATTGAAAATGGTGTTTCTCCCGTACTTGTTTTTGTCGTTGTACGATAAGCCCATAATACTCCAGGTAATACCTCAGGCCAATTACCTTTTGAATCTTGTAACCTTTTCTTCAAGTTGTTGATAATGACCTTGTTGTGGATTCCGCTTGTCCATTCCCACTGGATGGTATGGCGTAGATGTTACTCCTTTTAATTGCCACTTTTGAAAAA
>NW_017703754.1:0-1357 GCF_001879085.1 Nicotiana attenuata | reverse complement strand
GCGCCACTTAATTGCATATTCACGGAAGCTTTCTGAAGGCTTCTTCTTAAGATTTGCCAAAGAGTTCCTGTCCGGCGCGATGTCTATGTTGTACTGAAATTGTCGAACAAAGTCTCGGGCCAGATCATCCCAAATATGCCAACGCGAGGCATCTTGATCCATGTACCATTCTGAAGCGATACCGACCAAGCTTTCTCCAAAATATGCCATCAACAGCTCTTCTTTGCCACCGGCCCCCCGTAACTGATTGCAATACTTCTTTAGGTGAGCGATGGGGTCACCGTGTCCGTCATACCTCTCAAATTTTGGTGTTTTGAACCCTGATGGCAAGTGTACATGAGGGAACATACATAGATCCGTGTATGAGACACTCTTTTGCCCGCTCAATCCTTGCATGTTTTTCAAGCTCTGCTCGAGGCTTCTCATTCTCTTTGCCATTTCATCCTGCTCTGGGTCTTTGGGGGTTTTGTCCTGCCCTGGTGTAAACTCGTATGGGGGTGGCTGGGAGTAATTATATGTGGGATATTGAGGAGGATCTGATGGGAAGGCGGGGTTTTGGAATGTGAATGCTGAAAGATCAAAAGCAGGCCTTGGCAGCGAAGGTTGTGTGGTAGCAGGACATGGTGGAGCAGTGAAGATGTTAGGAACTGCTCCCGCTGGGAACACCTGGGGGCGAACCTCAGAAGGCATTCCAACGAAATGAGCGGTCATGGTAGGTTGCCCAAAAGGGGTAGGAGGATGACTGATAGGGACCGTAGTAGCACCTCCAGCTCTAGGGAATAACTCTGGGAATCCGGGAATATTGCTTGGGGGTTCCTTTCCATTGTTCCAAGCATCCCACATTTCCATCAGTCGCAGGCGCAAGATCCGATTTTCTTCAGCTGTAAAAGATTCAGAGGCTGGGACCCCCGAGATGGGGCTATCTTCAGAGATGGGGACTGCGGGTAAAGTCATTTCTGTAGACATTTCCACACTTCCTTTCGATCTGGTAAAGTATTGATGCGATGCCAGCTTACCACAACCAACCACCGTTTCTAAAAGCTAGGCTGGAATTGAGCAACACACGGTTAGTTTGAGACAAGTAACAGATAGGTAATCGCACATTGGGGTGTGATGCACCTATACAGTTAAACGGTTGTCTACATGTTTGCACTGGTTGCATGCGTCATCCCGGCTTTTCTTTTCTATTTTCTCTTCTTTTGATTTCCTCTCTTTGTTTTTCTTGCTTTTCTTTCTCTTTCTATTTTTCTCTCATTTTCTTTTCCCTCTTTTTTTCATTTTTTGCTTTTTCCCTGTTCTTCTGCCATGGTTTTTCTCTCGATTCCTTATTTTCTTTTTTGCGTTTCCTTTCTTCTCT
>NW_017703753.1:0-1358 GCF_001879085.1 Nicotiana attenuata | reverse complement strand
CGGGTTTGTTACCGGGGTTTTAGGGACGGGTTTTTGTTACCGGGGTCGTTTAAGGCCGGTTTTACGGGGTTGTAAAACCCGGACGTTTTTTCGGTAACCGTTTAGGGGTTTAACGGTAACCGGTAAGGTTAAAACCGAGTTTTTACGGGTACGTTTTACGGTACGGGTTTTTACGGGGGTTAAACGGGTCCGTTTTTAACCGGTTTTCGGGAAAACGTTTTAAACGTTTAAAGTTTAGGGGTTTTTAACGTTTTTTTCGTTTTTTTTTACGTTTTTTTCCGTTTTAACGTTTTTAGTTTAAAACGGTTTAGTTTTAAAAAGGTTAACCGTTTACCGAAAGTTTTCCAAAACGGTTTTTACTTTTAAGGGTTTAGTTTAGTTTTTTTTAAACGTTTTTAACGTTTTTTTTTAGTTTACGTTTACGTTTTAAACGTTTTTTTTAAGGTTTTCGGGGTTTTTTACCGGTTTTTTAGGGGTTTTAACGTTTCCGTTTTACCGTTTTTAATTTTTTTACTTTAACGAAAAGTTAAAATTAGGGAACGCGTTAAAGTTCGTACTTACTATTTAGTTACCGTTCCTAACCTAACTACTTAACGTTCGTACCGTCGTTAACCGCCCTTACCGGTACCGTCGTAAACCAACGGAGACCCACCTAACTTACGACGTTACGACGTTTAATTTATTACTTTCGTTATTACGTATTGGTTATTTAGTAGTTCACATTTTATTCCTCAATACGTACCTACTTACTCGTACTTTCGTTTTTGTTTACTTTTATTTTTTATTCCCCTCCCAAAACGGTTAGTTCGTGCGCTCTGGCATCGTCATCCTACTGCACAAGATCTAAGAGCCCTCCACCTCCTCCTACCTCCAAGTCCATCAAAAGCAAGAACAAAGCAAAAATGGAGAACGTGAACACATCAGAAAGGACGACTCAGCTGAAAGGGTACAGGTTCCTCAGTGTGTTCAGGTATCCAAAGAAAGTGCCGCTCAGCTCGAACAAAAGTTACTGAAATTTCAAGAAGAACTAGACCACGTTCGGAACTTGGCAAGTCTGTCATTCTCCCTCACGACTCCAGACATCAACTTTCCCAAAGCTCAACACCCATACCTCCACAGGACATCCCGATGCCGCAGAAACAACCCGCTACTCATCAAAATTGCAACACATGTCACAACAACACCCCACTCCTCATCCCTGAACCACCAAATGATCATCCCCACCACAGTCCCATCTATGTGGAAACCATGCCACAATACACTCAACCCATTACAAACACACCAGTATCCGAGGACAAAGACTCTCTCATCAAGAACCTGGCAGCCGAGCTCAAGAAATTGACTAGCCAAGTCCAGGG
>NW_017703752.1:0-1358 GCF_001879085.1 Nicotiana attenuata | reverse complement strand
TCTCCCGCCGTGAACAGTCGTGACGGCACCTAGTCTCTACGACTAGGTAAGCCTAACATTTACGAAAAAAGGAACGAAAACATAAAAACTATCAACTAATAAGTAAATTTAAACAAGGAACATGATGCCACTCGGCATATATATTAATCACTTCCGAACAGTACATAAACTCTCCCAAAACCTGGAATGTCATCAGTCACAAGCTAAAGAAAGACACAGTACTCCCATACTCCAGAGTCTAATACAAAAAGAAAATACAAGAAGTCTTTAACTTGAGGAAGAGTAGATAGGGACTCCTAGGTCTGCGGACGCGGCAGATATACCTCGAAGTCTCTACAGTCGTCTCGCCTCACTGGTAGTGCAACTGATGTGAGGTACCTGGATCTGCACAAGAAAAATATTTGCAGGAAAGGGCATGAGTACGCCACAACGGTACCTAGTAAGTGCCAAGCCTAACCTCGGTCGAGTAGTGACGAGATCAGGTTAGGGCAACAAACACCCCAAGTGCCGTGCGCATCAACCCCTGTTTTCGGATCTTCATCCTTAAAAGGAGCAAGATCTTCCACAAACGCACCCGAAGGAGGAAGCAATGTTGCTGAAAAGATCAAGAAAATTTTTGCTCTATTTGACCTCTCCGGATCCAAGTACTCTGTTGTGAAGGAAGATGATGATGCTTCAAGTGATGGATCTTCCCCACTTACACCACATAGCGTGAGCCAATCGAAGATCAATCTGTGTGACAATCCATGTTATTCGCCATCGTCCATGACAGTCATGCAAGCCATGGTAACAAACACTTCATCTGTGGAGGAGGAATTAGCAAACTTGACGGAAGCAACCGCTGGCTTGACCAAGTGCATGCAAAATCAAGATGCTAGAATCGATAAGCTAACAGATAGGGTGGGAATGTTGATGGAAGAAGAATCCACCCACGCACCTGGCAAGCTCCCAAAAGTTCTAGAGAGTGATTCTCCCCCAAGACAAGTAGCATCCGCTAAGGCTATCCCTGTCTCATCTGAAGGGATGATTCCGATCGATCAACTGAAAGAGTTCATTGAAGGAACTATTAAGAACAAGTATGAAGTTGCTGCTAAGTCCTCCCTTACATATACAAAGCCATACACTTCAACCTCCAAAGTTTCAACAGTTTGATGGTAAAGGTAATCTAAAGCAACATGTGGTGCACTTCGTTGAGGCGTGCAACAATGCTGGGACTTATGGAGATTACCTCATCAAGCAGTTTGTCCGCTTGCTAAAAGGAAATACTTTTGACTTGTACACAGACCTCAAGGCTGGATCTATTAATAGCTTGGATCAACTAGAGCAAGAGTTCCTTAATCGCTTTTATAGCACGAGAT
>NW_017703751.1:0-1358 GCF_001879085.1 Nicotiana attenuata | reverse complement strand
TTCCTCTATAATCTTTCTTTTATCTACTTAGGAAATGTTAAAATTCCTGCCTATACCATCACTAGTTGAAACACATGCCATTGTAGTCTCAACATCATTGTCGCTAACGAGAACAACAATTGATCAAAAGACACACCCCGTCAGCTACTGTATCCAAGTTATTCTCTGTATCCAAGTTCATCCCGAGTAATAGTACCACGAGGATAATCACCAAAGCTACCAGACAGCTTAATGATGCCAATGAAGCAAGATGAGCTATTCAATGAAACCGGCGTTATCACGACCCGTAGTGGATTTGGGTCGTGACAGGTGGGTCGAGGGTCGAGCCTCGACTATACATGTAAGTTTTTTACTTTTCATTAAGTATTTTGATTTACTTTTATATAAATTTTGAAATATTAATTCAATATAATTTTTCTTATAGGTTCGCTTCACAGCTGATGTGGGGGAATTCATACGCAGTCAGCCACCTAACGAGTCGGCCGAGGCAATCCAACTTTCCAACAAGGATGCTAAAAGAACACTCCTTGAGTACTTTATATACTTTGAACTAGACAATAGAACTAGTTTTCGAATGAGCTTGTAATAAACGTTAACTTAGTTTTGTTAGCTTACTGTTTTAGTTCTATTGATCTTTATATTTTGTTGCTTTTTAGTGTTGTTGTTGTTGTTGTTGTTGGCATAAAATGCTTGTTTAGGATATTTGATATAAGCTGGCAGGTGGTGTAGCAGCCAAAACAGGCAGTTTCTACCAAAAATATACCAAAAAAAGCGACCAACTTTGGTCTCCAGTTGGTCGCTTTTCACTTAAAAAAAATAATTTTCTGGGCAATAGCGACCAGTCTTGGTCGCTACTTTATTCTAAAAAAACAATTTCTGGTAATTTTGCGACCAACGTTGGTCGCTTAAAGTTAAAAAAAAAAATTAATTCTTGCCATTTGCGACCAATTTTGGTTGCCAATTAAATAAAAAATTATAAAAATTATTAATGTAGCGACCAAAGTTGGTCGCTTGATATGATTAACAATAAGTAAAAATAAAACGTTATTTACATCTTGCGACCAAAGTTGGTCGCTAAATTTATAATATTAAAATATTTGAGCGACCAAAGTTGGTCGCTATATGCTTTGTACGGAAAATTTGGTCCTTTTACCTGTGAGACCAAAGTTGGTCGCTAATTAGCGACCAACTTTGGTCCCTAAGGTAAAGGGACCAGCTTAATACCGACCATGCGTTTTTGGTCGCTTTTTGGCCAATAAGCGACAAACTTTGATCGCTTTTCGTGGTCGCTTTTTTCCGGATTTCTAGTAGTGTTAGGTTGCAAGCTATAGTGTTGACGAGATCCGATACAATTCGAC
>NW_017703750.1:0-1358 GCF_001879085.1 Nicotiana attenuata | reverse complement strand
GGCTTTCAGGCCTTATGTTATATGCCACGAGGTGGCTTGATATTGCGCTTGGGCCGTAAGGGGCCCCTCCCGGAGTCTGCACACCCCCAGTAAGCGCTGTCGACGATATATGGATCGAGCTGCACGCCGCAGCGAGATGTGGATCGGGTTGCACACCGCAGCGGTTACTATATGATACTGTTCTGAGAGTGATCTGAGAGAGAGAGCCCGAGGGGCTGAGAGTGTTTCAGAGAGTGAGCCCGAGGGGCTGGTACTGTTTTGAGATATTGCTCGAGGGGCGAACTTTTATGTGCTCATCTTGCATATTTACTTGCCTTTCTACCTGTTATACTACGGTATTTTTGCCCGAGGGGCGGATTTTTCTGTGCTTATCAGCACCAGCTGTTTTGAAATCGTTTCGTAACTGTTGAAAAGATCATTTTCAAAAGAAGTTTTAAACTGCCAGCGTTCGCAGCACCGTTTCTTTTAATGCTATTCATTGTTCCTGTTCAGTGTATTTCTAGACTTGTAAATGTAATTACATTATTATAGATGCTCATGACTTGTGACACCCCGATTAGGGCTGTGTGGGGTTGTAATTCCTCTAATTAATAATATTAAGTCATGTTTTAGCTGTTTATTCATGTTTAAATTATTTTTGGAAAGACGAGTTGGGGTTAGTTGGCTGGCCTCGTCTTCACGAGAGGCGCCATCACGATCGGGTTTGGGAATTGGGTTGTGACAATGACCTTAAATTTCTCATAGTAGTTTAACTCCACAATATCATTCAATCTGCCATAATATGTGATATTTGCAAATTTTGGAGCATTATCACTTGTACTTGCATAACTTTCAGTCTTTGAAACGACCATAACACCACTATTTTGTGTCACATTGAACTCTTCACTTTGTTTTGTTCGGAATCGATACCCATTATTAATATCGAATGCACTGAATCTTTTTGCAATGTAACTTGGTCCTTGTGCTAGGACTTTAACATCCTTTAAGATGTTAGATGTGGCTTCCAACTCCTTTACCTAACCAAATAAAAGATACAACTATAAATGTGGATATTTGTACAAGGATAATAATTTAACGTAAACAATGACTTAGTCCTACTACTTACTTGCTCCTTGAACCACTCATGAAATGTATCGAAATGCACACGATCAAGTTGATGTTGTGTCAAACGACGCTTACGATGTGCTCTTTTGATTTCAGCAATATGTTCCCTATACATGTAACTCGCATATATCAATTTTGTTATCAAATAAGTACTATAATATATATATATATATATATATATATATATATATATATATATTAAATAATAGATATAACACTTACTTTTTATAATTCTCAACCACTTCTGATTCACA
>NW_017703749.1:0-1358 GCF_001879085.1 Nicotiana attenuata | reverse complement strand
GGTATTGGGCCATTTAAAATCTGATAGGGGTGTGGCCAATTTGGCTATAATTGAAATACTAAGGGCTGTTTGTTAAATAGCCAATTTTCCCTTTTTATTATTTTATAAAAATATTAAAAAATGATTTAAAAATAAATTAAAGGTACTGAACTAATTAATAACATATAAATATTAATGTAAAAATACTAAAAGTGATTTTATGATTATGAAATGCTGTTAATTGTAAAATAGGTTATAATTGCAATTATATGTAATTTAGCTTAAAAGTACCAAGCAGATGTATAAAAAATATGCAAAATTACCTTAAGTATATCTTAGTGTAAATATGAAATGAAACAAATTATTCACCAAAAAATGCCAGTTTGGGAATAATTATTGAATTTTGTAGTATAAAAATAGACAATAAATTGATTTAAAAATCTTTAAAAAATAAAGGGAAAAATACCAAAACTTTTGGGCATGCTTATATATGTATGTATATGCTATTTTGAGAATATTTTGAGTTTAAAAATATGTAGGGAAAAATTGGGTATCAACAAAAGCGACTCAAGGCTATACCATTTTGGTAGGCAAACCACACTTAAACTTACAAAAACAATATGGAATTCACTTCCGAGAGAGAAAGTTTAGCCTACATACCTCGATTGAGCTTTCCTTAAGTCTTACTATACTCCGAGACTCTTAGCAACGTCAATCTTTCGGGAACATGACAAATTGAACCACAAATTAGAGAGGTGATCATAGTTCTAGCTCACTTGAGCATATACTCAAACACTAAGTATGCATTATGCTTTTAAAACCATTCTGTGAAAGATCCTACCATCCCTCATCCCATCCTTGGCTCAAGACCTAACCAAATACTTTTAAGGACTCATGCATGCAAGATATCCACTTTCATCCTCATCAATTACCCTTCTAATGGTCTACCCTAGTTATATCTAGTAATCAAGAGCTTGGGTTATAGAACTTTACCTTTTAGGAAGAAGACCTAGGTGCCTTTCTTGACAAATATTCAAAGCTTAAACAAGATTTTTGGATAAATGTTGATGAAGAAACCCTTCTCCCTCTAGGACCCCCCTCTCTCTCTAAATGCAACAGAAAATATGCCTAAAATGAAGGGTGGTGTGTAATATATTGACATGGGGTTGGGTAAGAAATTTAGAAATTTGGAGCCCCGGAACAGATCTGTGATCGCATACTGGACATGTGGTACGCAAAATGGATCACAAAAATGGTCCCAACTGAACACACTGACTTGGTTTGCGGCAAGAATGCGGTCCGCATTCACGTTCTGCGGTCGCAAAGTGCACCGCAGAACTGACCTTCACAAAATCCTAAGAAAATTATGCGACGACTAT
>NW_017703747.1:0-1359 GCF_001879085.1 Nicotiana attenuata | reverse complement strand
GTTGTAAGTAAACACATTGTGGTGATGTTGAAAATTAAAATTAGGACATACCAGTTTCAAGGAAACAATTAGGAAAAAGCAGTAGTCTTTGTGAAAGTCAGAATGCAGACAAGAAAAGAGAGTTCTAGTAAGAGTTCAGAAGAGATTGTAAAGTAGTAGTGGAGGATTATTAATCGTGTGTGTTGTGTGTTAAAGAGTCGTGTATTTATAGTGTGAAAGTCATGAGGAAATAAGGTAAGAGAATAATCGAAGAACTGATTGTCAATCAATTACACAAGACTCCCTTTAATTAAGGGATTCAGATTCAAACGGGTATAAACCAATTAAGGAAAGAAACTAATCAAACACTTTGTGCAAAGTAGGCAATTTTTTTTTAGCAAATCCACTAGGCGGGCCTAGGGCTAGTTTTATTAATACTAAAAAGAAAAAAAAGAACCACATAGGAAGAGTACAAATAAGGGGGACAATAGCACCAGTAGTGTTGCCTCTATGCCTTGGCTATATAATCACTCCTCTGCGCCTCACAATGCCCTTATGGCAGCCTCATGTAGAGGAATCATGTGGTAGCTGCCGGCAAAGTCTCACGAGGGCATATAATCTCATAGCCATTTGGGCATCTTTCCAAAGGCATAGGGCTAGAGCAACACAAAATGGGCTAAACCTTACCTTACTAATCCTATTGAGGCAAATAAAAAAGCCTCACCTACTAGCATGCATGTAAAAAGAAAGAACTAGCTAGAACTAAGTATTCTATGATCATCACAGAGTTTATAACATACTCTATGATGATATTACATAGAACTATGCTAATGTGATGGTAGAATAAAAAGATGAAGAAAAAACCATGGTTCTCTCTCTTCTCTAATCTTGTGAAATCTTCAGTTTGTAGAATCTTGTCTTCGTCCTCAACCTTCTTCAAAATGTCTTCAAAATTCATGCTTTCTTCTTTGAACGATTGGATTTTGTTGACGTAGTTTGAGTAATCTGCTTTTGTTTGGCTACTCTCATTGGAAGTCGCCTTACATTTGCATCTTCATTCACCCTGCCGTCCCAACTTTTATCCCTTGTACGAGACTTCTTGATTTTTCCACTATGCATAGGTGATAGATCACCTTTTCTTGATGCCTCTGCCCGGCATTGATTTAAAATATCATCTTCCTCCCCTTCTTCATATATATCTCTACCTACCAACACTGGATTTGGCATGTCTTGAAAAACACCTTGTGTCGTCAATGTATTTCCAGCTTGTACAGTAACCAAACTTGCCTTGCTTTGTTGTTGTTTTTGTGATTTGTTCCTGCTCATGTTCCCACGCCAGTGCAAGAAATAGCATGATTTAAAAACGTTTTAGAGGATCAG
>NW_017703746.1:0-1359 GCF_001879085.1 Nicotiana attenuata | reverse complement strand
AAGATCAAAACTTGATAAGGCTCTTGAAGCTATACGAACACCCCAAAGGACAACTAAAAAATTAAAAGAAAAAGGTCAAATTAATCACCAAACGTCCAAAAGGGATCAATAGTCTCCAAATTAAGAAAACTGGACTTCCAAAATAAGACACAATTTCACAACAATTGAATATAATTCAATTCAAACCCAAATCAAATAACACAATTACAAAAACCCACTAAACCATATCAACAACTAAAAAAGCTCAAAACTTAATAACGAATTTGAAGCAATAAAGAACACCCAAAAAGGAAGATTAAAAAAGATCAAATTTTATCACCAAAAGGGATCAGTAATCTACCAATTAAAAAACTGGACTGTCGAAGATATATTAGACTTCACAACAACTTAACATAATTCAGTTCAACCCCAAATCAAATATCACAAATATAAACTCACTAAGCCATCACCACAACTAAAAAAGCTCAAAACTTGATAAAACAATTGAGGCTATAAAGAACACACAAAATGGAAAAATAGAAAAAAGATCAAATTTTTATCACCAAAAGGCCAAAAGGGGTTGTGGGTGTTAGTGTAGATTTACCAAAAATAGAAAAAAATCAAATTTTTATCAAATTTACCTACGAGTAAGCACTAGATTCACGTTGGCTACTGATTTTTGCTCTTGTTCTTGCCCTCAAGGTGTGTCATCTACTGATTTTTTCTCCCAGCCGCCTAATTTTGCGATGTTTTACCAATTTGTGTCCTAGGGTAAATAATTAAGTGGTATTCCGCAAAAGATTTAGCTACGGCTCAATTTCCGTCGCTAAAAATAATATTATTTTTCATTAAAGAGTACATTATCGACGGAAATTTCCGTAGCAAGGAGTTTAAAAAAAATTTGATAAAGAATTAAGGCTAGTGACGGATTTTTACCTTAATTTCTGGTTGCTAATTCCGTCGTTGTAGTTAAATAAATTTTGTTGCTCAGTTTTTGTCGTTAAATCCGTAGGTAAATTGAGGGCCCCAATATTTAGCGACAAATTTTCATTTTCGTCGCTATTCCGTCGCTATATTATATACTAACTATTTTTTGGCTTTTTTTGCAACGAAACTATTATTCCGTAGCAAATCTGTCGCTAATCAGCGATGGAACTAAATTTGTCGCTAAAATCCGTCGTTAAATGCTGTTTTTTCGTAGTGGAAGTAGCGCAAACTGTGAAGTAATATTCTGCTATAATAGAGATACAATTCAATAAGCACATTAAAATTTTCAAGAGCGACAATGGAACAAAGTTTACTTGTACGAAAAATTATTTCTGGAGTATGGAATTATTTTTCAAACTTCGTGTATAGGAACTCCTCAGTAATGCTGTATGG
>NW_017703744.1:0-1361 GCF_001879085.1 Nicotiana attenuata | reverse complement strand
GTTAGGAGCGTGATCGGAATGGTATTTTGGAGGTCCGTGGTAGATTTTTGCTTGAATTGGCAAAATCGGGAATTTTGGCAGTTTTCCGGTTGGTAGTGGAAATTTTGATATGGGGTCGGAATGGAATTTCGGAAGTTGTAGTAGCTCTGTTGTGTCATTTGTGATGTGTGTGCAAAATTTCAGGTCATTCGGATGAGGTTTGGTAGACTTTTTGATCGAATGCGGAATTCGGAAGTTTTGCAATCCTTAGGCTTGAATCCGAGGGTGTTTTGGTGATTCGATGTTGTTTTGAATGTTCCAAAGATTGGTACGAGTTTGAATAGTGGTATATGACTTGTTCGTAGTTTTGGTTGAGGCCCTGGGGGCCTCGGGATGATTTCGGATGGTTATCGGGAAGTTTGGAAGTTAGAGTTTGCGGCTGAAGTTGCTAAGTTTCTGTCATAACCGCATCTGCAGATTGGGGACCGCAAGTGCGAGCCGAAGAAGCGGCATTTTTATGCAGCAGCGAAGGCTAGTCATTGGGAATGCATCGCAGATGCGGAAGGTTAGTCGTACCTGCGAGGTCCATTTGAGGTCCGATTCTGATGTTCTTGGTATGTATGGACTCGTGGGAGGATAAAGATCCAACTGATGTGATTTTTATCGGATTCCGAGACGTGGGCCCGGGGGTCGGGTTTGGCCAATTTCGGGATTTTTGATGTAATTTGATAATTTTCGCGTGGGCTTTGTTCCCTTAGCGTATATTAATGTTATGATTCTGATTTTGGATAGATTCGACGCGAGTTGAGGCCGAGTCAAGAGGCAAGGGTATCGCGGAGTAGTATTTCATCCGGTTTGAGGTAAGTAACGATTGTAAACCTAGACCTGAGGGTATGAAACCCCGGAATTTCGTATTGTTTCAATAAATGAGGTGAGGCACATGCTAGATGACGGGCGTGTGTGCGTGCACCCCTAGGGATTGTGACTTGGTCCGTCCCGTGGCGACTGTAGAGTTGCATATTTTGATAAACCTTGTATGATATCCATGTGTTTGGAAATAAATCTGTTAATTTGGGTTGAATGCCATGTTTGGGGCCTTGTGCCGAAATGTTTGGACCCTTAGGGGTATTTTACTACTTTCCTCACATTGTTTTTATTTGAAAGCATATCCTTAGTCATGATTATACCTGTTTATTATTGATTCAATTTCATTACTCTACTTTCAAATATATAAAAACTGTTTGGGCTGAGTTCCCTGATTTTCACTGAAATGCCCGAGTGGCTGTAAGGTTAATGACTGAGAGAGAGGTCAAGGACCGGATGGTGAGGATTATATTATTTATATTTATGGATCGGGTTGCACGTCGCAGCGATATCTATAT
>NW_017703743.1:0-1361 GCF_001879085.1 Nicotiana attenuata | reverse complement strand
ATATTGTTAATAAATTGTTCAGATTTAGAAATCACGTTTTAAGAATTCTATTTCTTCATAGTGGATACTTAAGTTTACATAATTACAGTTAGATTTTTTTTTCCTTTTTTGCATAAACAATGAAACAGACAAAAGTCATAATGCAAAAATTTTTACCTCGATGACAGCTTGTAAATACCCCACATCCCTTGTATGGACTTGCAATTATTTTTCAGATCTCATGCCTCATTCTATTTCCGAGACACTAGGGCTGTTCAAAATCGAACCGTAACCGTTAATCGAACCGCAAAATTGGCTTATTGGTATTGGGTTATCGGTGTAACACCCCGTACATTCAAACTAGGTGTGGATATGTTAAATGAGTATTAATTTAATATTTTAGACATATGAAGTCCTAGATGAGTATGGGTGAAAATAGTTGTTTTAGAATTAAGATAGAGAGTGAGGTGCATAAGCTTCCAACGATATATTATGGAGCCTGAACGGATCGTTCTGCAAAAAGTTATGTGTGTTTTATAGAACAGTGCGCAATACGCACGCCCAGTGAGCGCCCCGTGCGCGGCTGCGCACTTGTGGCAGTGTAACTGCCATTTTGCGCGGTCAGGTGTGCGGTCAGGCCTTCAGGTGCGCGGGGGCGCACTTGGGGGGTCATTTTAAAGCCCTACTTCGTCACCCACACCCCCAAAACACAAAAACTTGCTCTAGAAGGGGGAGCTCTCAAAAACCTAACTCCTTAAGGGTCCCTCCACCATCCAAGGTAAGTTCTAATGATGATTCTACGTTAATTTAAATTTCCCAACATCTTATTAACATGAGTAAATCCTCCATATCATTAGATATTCTATTGGGACATCATTGTTGAGAGAAGCCCTAATACTCGAGTTCAAGGGAATTGAACTTCAAAAAGGTAATGTCTTCACCCTCTAATTGATTCTAGAATTGAATTAATGATTATAGACTCTAGTTCATGAGATATGAGTTGATGAGCTTGATAGAAAGCATGAACGGTTATAGGTTTGGGGTGTTGATTGTTGATTATTGGTTAAGGGTGTTGTTTACCTTATGGGTGATAAAGAATGATGTTGATTATAACCATTTGAGACTTTAATTTATCTATGACAAATATAATGGATTTTTGGGTGAAGAAACACCATTAATGAGGGTTGTGAAGCTTTATACTCACCAAGTGTTTCATATAATGCCTAAGAGACCAAAACATGAGTATTGTTGCTAATTTGGAATCCCTTTGATTTGTACTGATATAGATTAAAGTTGAAAGGGTTGGCGAATCTTGTATTACACTCAAGAGCAGGATGTTAAGGTATGTGTTTACCTTGAAAATAGTAATCACAATTATATTT
>NW_017703742.1:0-1361 GCF_001879085.1 Nicotiana attenuata | reverse complement strand
CCCCTCATTGAGGAGTGATTACCGGGAATAGTTGCGGGGTGATCCTCTAGGCAAGCCAGCCTAGGACCCCTTTTTCTCAATTCCCGATGTTTAAACTTTACTTTTCTCTATATATGCAACTTGTTCAAATCTCTTCTTTTTTTTTCTCCTTATTTGAGTCATACAAATGCTCAAAACATGCCTTTATTTGCAAGTATGTGCTTAAACTATATATTTGTTTAAAGGACTAATTCATAAATATAAGTTCGGCCGGGACCCACCATTGTGGACCGAGAGGGGTGCCTAACACCTTCCGCTCGAGGTTATTTCGAGCCCTTACCCTAATCTCTGGTAATGCAAACTAGTCCATGAGTTAATTGCTCAAGGTTCCCTAACCCACCATAATCCGTTAGGTGGCGACTCTTCAAAACCCAAATTCCCAAAAGGAAAAAGAGTTATTACCCCCCATGGAATGTCGGAACCCAAACTTCTCTCCGCGAGGAGGGAAAAAGGGGGGCGTAGCACAAGGCCTGAATGAACGAAGCTCGTTGGCTTCGGAACAGTTGAAACAGAACCTAATCGAGTACCCGGCCGTGACTTGGTCGGATGTCCATAACCGATACCAGTCAAAAATCAGGGTCGAGGACGACCAGTTAGGGGCCCCCTCGGGCTCGGTATACCCAAGCAGGCTTCTGGCAAAGGAGCCAAAACCAAACAAAGAAAGGTACCAGCCATACATCGAAGACAGAAGGAACGCCCCGAGGCGCAACGTGCCCCGCAACAATTGAAGGATGGGCCGAGGACAGAATCCTCGGGGACTCGTCAACAGAGCTAGATTTGATAGGCACGCGGGGCCAACAGAGGCACCTCGCTTGTTAGAATACAACTTCAACGTCGATGTATCAGACATCGTGTTCGCCATCAGTAAAATCATAGACGTCAAGTGGCCCAGGCCCGTACAATCAGATCCTTCACAAAGGAATCATAACTTAGTGTGTGAATTCCACAACACGCACGGCCACAGGACCGAGGATTTCCACCAGCTCCGAGAAGAAGTAGCCAGACTACTCAATAAAGGTCACCTCCGAGAATTCTTAAGCGATGGCCAAAAATAAGTTCAGGGAAAGAGAAACGACCAAGAAGAACGAAACGAGTGAACCCCAACACATCATTTATATGATCTTGGAGGGCATCGACACCCCGCAAGAGCCCGTGATGAGGAGAACAAAAATATCCATCACCCGAGAAAAGCGAACTCGGGGCTACATACCCGAGGATGCCCTCACATGCAGCGACGAGGACATCCAGACCTTGTCTCAGCTTCACAAGGACGCACTAGTAATCTCTTTCCTTGTAAATACAATTCAAATTAAACGTGTACT
>NW_017703741.1:0-1361 GCF_001879085.1 Nicotiana attenuata | reverse complement strand
CTGGTCGCAAGTGCGACATCTGCAACTGATCAAAACATGACTTAGACGGGATTTCAACTCATTCACTCAAATTTTCAAACCCTAAGCTCCCATAAGCGATTTTCCAAAGAAGAGTTCTTCCTCAAGTCATAGGTAAACGATTTCTACTCATTTCCTCTAATCTAATTCATCTTTTTACAAGATTTCATCACAAAATCTAGGGTTTTTCATGGGAAATTGGGTGTTTTTGGGCAGAATTTAGGAATTCCGATATTTGGGGATTTAGACCTCAAATTGAGGTCGGATTTCAAAACCAATTGCATATTTGGGCTCGTGGGTGAATGGCTAATCAGGTTTTGGTCCGAACTTCGAGTTTTGACCAAGCGGGCCCGGGGTCAATTTTTGACTTTTTGGGGAAAATATTGGGAAATCTATACTCATGCATTAGAATTGGTTTATTTGGCGTTAATTGACGTTAATTATTTAATTATGCATAGATTAGGCGGTTTGGAAGTGGAAAATAAAGGAAAAGTGATACTTGAGGTTTGAGTTTGGCCGTGGAATCGAGGTAAGTGTGTTCTAACCTTAGCTTGAGGGATTAGGTGTTGTTGTCTTATTTGCTACGTGTTAGTTTTGAGTACGACGTATAGGTGTGGTAACGAGTATCTATACGTTGATGTTGAGCATGCAAGTGAGTCTTATACTGTGACCGTTGTGTCTCTTATTACGTAGTGTTCATGCTTAAACTTATGATTCTCCATGTTGAACTAGTCTTATGATATTTTTCTTGGTATTGGATATTTAATGAGTATTGACTCAAGATGAGACTTATATTGTGAAGTTAACTGTTGAAATGACACTGGTTATTGTTGATTCCCTTGCCGGGATGTTCTTGTTTCTATTTTTTGGGTGAGGAAGAGTGTAAAGCACGAAGGGTGATGCCGTGCACGATAATGTGAGTGAGTGTTAATGCACTAAGAGTGATGCCGTGCCATATTTTGTGAGTGTTAATGCATGAAGGGTAATGTCGTGCCATGATTTGAGTGTTAATGCACGAAGGGTGATGCCGTGCCATGATTATGAGAGTTAATGCACAAAGAATGATGTTGTGCCATTTTTGTTGTTTATTATGGTGAGGACGAGAGTAAAACTACAAAGGGTGATGTCGTGCACGTGATACTGTGTCAATATTTATGTTGGTTCAAATATGGTGTTTACTTTGCTTCTCCATTGAATTACTGTCAGAACCTGATATTCCCTGCAGCATGTTCCTCTTCCCGTCTTTATTTGTTAAATTTCTGTTAATATTGTTTTCTCGTATATGATTTAATTGCACAGGTTCATATGATTGTCGTGTCCTAGCTTCGTCACTACTTCGCCGA
>NW_017703740.1:0-1361 GCF_001879085.1 Nicotiana attenuata | reverse complement strand
AAGGGTGGAAGCAGGAGAAGGAATTTCGTTTTTTTAGAGTAGTGGAAATTTGTGATATAAAAGCATAAAAACGTTTGAAAGGATTTAGAGTTTTTTCTGAGATGGAGTTGAAATTATTTCTGCGGTCAATGATCTCTACTTCTTGGAAATTCAGATTGATGGACTAATCTAACAAATGAACTGAAGACTAAGGTAGAAGAAGATTAAAAAAGGAGTGTTTTTGAGAATTATTGTCTTAACACTTCAGCTACCTAATGACAATTATTGTACCCCACATCCCCAATACTAGCTCCCATTTTCTTGTGAATTACATGATACAAACCTAAAAATTGAAAAAACAGAGAAGGGCAGCTCGGTAGCGAAATTCCTGCATTCACGTAGGATTCAGGAAAGGGTCACATCCAAAGTGACTGATTCCACAACTCGAATCCGTAACTTATAAGTCACACGTAAAACAATTTTATTATTGATGCAAAGCTTCCCTTCGCTAATTGGAAAAAGAAAACGTCATCCTACTAATAGATAAAATGTAATACTAATAGAGAGCCAGAGACACACACCAAAATCCTAAAACAAAACAAGAATAGCTTTCTAGACTCTAATGAAACGTTAAATACATTCCCAATATATAGATATATATATATATAGAAGTTTGCTCATGAAGATGAAGCTGTATCGAGAAAAGAAATAGCACTAGACTACATATATGTCATGAGGATGGTTGGTTTCAAAGGACAATTGTATTATTATTACGAGTTCATATCCGATAAGTTTGTGGAAAAGAATAACGAAAGAAAAAAGAATTATTATAAAACATTTTGGCTTTGAAGTTGGCAATAGAAGAAGGATCCTTTTTTTGTTAGATGTAGTGCATTTTCAAAGTGACATTGCAAAAAGAAATGCTAAAATCTTGTAGTTCAAGACCTTAGGCTAGCGTAGCAATAAAGTGTCTTAACTTCGACAGTCCTAGTGAAAACTTTAGATTTCGCGAAGCTCTTTGAATTCCCAACATGAAATCCACATAACAGGAACAGTCTCATTGCTATTTCTCGATTGAAAGTTCCACCTCTAAATGTATGGTTTTCTTTAAATATAAGAAAATATCAGCAGCTTAGCAGCCTTGACATCTTATTGTAGGTGTAAAGAGCTAAAGAAAGTGTTTACTTCTCAATAACTCGTTTAGCTCCATCCAAGGTATTCTTGAGAAGCATTGCAACAGTCATCGGTCCTACACCTCCCGGAACTGGAGTTATCCATCCAGCTACATTACATGCTTCCTGAAAATCGACATCTCCAACAAGCCTATATCCTGACTTCCTAGTAGGATCATCAACAGCATTTGTCCCTACGTCAATCACTGC
>NW_017703739.1:0-1361 GCF_001879085.1 Nicotiana attenuata | reverse complement strand
ATAACTAAAATAAGAGATTAAAACTGGGCCGTTGGATTAGAGTGGGTAGACGGCCTGGATTTAATTTGGCATTTAGCTCAAAACGACGTAGTATGCTTCCTATACTACGTCGTTTTGTTGGTCTCACAGGCATGGGCACCTGGACCGGGTAGAGGTGACCTGGGCCTGGACGTGGAAATTGTTTGGGCTACCTGACTTTAGCCCAAATTTGGTCTTTACTCAAGACCAAATTGAAATTTTTTCTTTTTCCCTTTTTCTTCCTTTATCAATTTTTGTATTTTTGTATTTATTTATGTTTTCTGATTTTATAAAATGTTAAAACAAAGCAGAGACCTAATTACACTATTTAACTCCTAAAATTACTTACAACTCTATTTAAAGACAAATGCAATAATTAGTAATGCAAAGAACTATTTTCTTGCAATTTCCTTTACATTTTATTCTAAAACTAATTGGTAATAAATTTGTGAAGTTAAATCCCTAAATGCCAATGCATATTTTGGTATTTTCATATGGATTAAAATGCACAAATAAAAATGCAATAATTACCAAAGAATGCCACACAATTCACAAAATTTATAAAATACTAGAAAAAAAAATTGTTTTGTTTGAAATTTTGGGAATTATTGCTTAGGGCAAAAGTCACGTGCTCACAGCTGCCCCTCTTTGCCCGGAAACACGAAGAGTTTTCGTGCAAAGACAAGTGAGCATAAATGAACGATTTTTGCCCGTTTGCATATTCCGTGTGAAGCAATTTTTGAAAAAGCTTGACCGCACCCTGCTTCAGCGGTTGCCTACATATCCTGGGCTAAACAGGAATCAGGTCAGTGTAGTTCGGGAAGGTTTGGTAGCTGGGACTACCAGGAGCTGTGATTTCACTGCTGTTGTTGCTGCTACTGCTTGCTGACCTCCTTATTACACCGTGTCAAAACAAAAAGAAGCTAGTCTAAGCTATGAGTTACAAAAGGTCCTATCTATGCCTTCTAACTTGCTCTTTGTGTTGCTTTGAACTTGTATCTTTCTACTGGAATTCTTGCGTTGTTGCCTTGCATTGTGATTGTAGATGTTTCACCATTCCTCTGGGTGAGTTTTGACTGCTGCAATTTGCAATATGTGCCTCTATTCTTCAGGCGGGCTCCTGATTGCGGAACTTGCAATGTATTCCCTTGTTCTTCAGGAGGGCGCCTGATTGCTAAAACTTGAAATGTATTCCCTTGTTTTCCAGGTGGGCGCCTGATTGCTAAAACTTGAAATATATTCCCTTGTTCTCCAGGTGGGCGCCTGATTGCTGAAACGTGAAAATATTCCCTTGTTCTCCAGGTGGGCGCCTGATTGCTAAAATTTGAAAAATATTCCCTTGT
>NW_017703738.1:0-1361 GCF_001879085.1 Nicotiana attenuata | reverse complement strand
ACTTCGCCTTCGACCACAGAAGTCCCTTCCACGGGTGGATTCCCGGGAACCTGCGGTAGCCCCTCTTGCCCCGCGTTCGACATGATTTGAACGACCTCTAAAAAGGGTTCTACGGCCTGTAGAAGTTCATTAAACATGATGGTTTGGTTCATTCTTTGACTGCTCTGCTCCCCCCAAACAAAAAGAGAGACTTTTTTAGATATATGTAGTTGCTTGGTTGTTGACCAAGGAAAAACATGGGAATAATTGGACGTAACATTCTTTAACCGCTTATTTACGATAAAACTAGTTGGATGAAAACAGCGCTCCTAAATGAAGCCTTTCTATTTTATATATATGATATATGATACCACCTGCCACAAAGAATATAATTTATATCTTCAAATATAAAAAAGTCTGGTTTGAAGTGAAGGAACCCACGGGGCGGTAACTAGAAGGGAGGAATTCAAACCCGGCATTCAGCCATTCGGAGAAGAGTTGAGTTGCACTAAGAGACTTACGATTAAGTTCACTCAACTTCGCGGCGACAGTCCGGACTCACGGTTGGAGGGGAAGAAAAGTGCTGTTTTGTCGCAACAGCTATTGGGATTGGTCGAGTTCCAGCGGGGATCGGATCTTTGCAGCCGCACGTGCGAGCGGGACGATTCCCACCTCCATACTTAAGTTTCACGGATTCCACAAGATTTTTTTTGAAAGCCTATGATGCTCTGGAACACATACAGAAAGTTACCTACCGCTGACGCCTACCAGCAAGCTAGTAGACTTAACATACCGGAAATGACAAAGCGTAGCTCCCCTTATCACCTCCAGAGTCACAATGGATTTCGACAGTCAACTTCGGGACATGTAATTTCATGAAAGAGGTTAGAGAGAAAGCTCCTCAAAGCAGCCGTTATATTATTATACGATGCCACTTGCCATGGATAAGAATCCGATTCTCTATCTACGAATTGAGGAAAAAGGGGGGAGCTCGAAAACGGTGAATCTTGAGCTTTCTTCTCTTATTCAATTGATAGTTTGATCGAGGGCGAGCGGAGACAAGTCACTAACTACAGTGCCAAGGAAAGCAATTGCATGTATCAAGCATAGTGGCATGCTCTGTAGCCGGGGAATGAGCAATTAACTTAACTCTCCTTCGTTCGGCTTCACTTTCAACCTTCCCTAAAGCGAAGGAAAGAATCTGAGTGGAAGAGCCCCTAGCTGTAGTAGTGAAAGTAGTAGTAGCGGTCAGTCTTTTCTTTTTGCTGTTACAGAAGCAATAGGCTTGGATGGGCGTGATAGCTTGAAGAAGGAGTACCGGGCTCAAGGCCCTTCTTATTTGACTTTGACTCTGCTGGAACTGGCTGGCTTCTGTTTTTGAT
>NW_017703737.1:0-1361 GCF_001879085.1 Nicotiana attenuata | reverse complement strand
AAGTGATTTCTAACTCATTTTCTTCACTCATTAACATCTTTTAACATGATTTCAACTCAAAATTAATGATTTTCATGGGGGAAATTAGGTGTTTTGGGTATAACCTAGGTTTTTAAAAATTGGGGATTTGGACCTCGATTTGAGGTCCGATTTCAAAACAAATTATATATTTGAGTTCGTGGGGGAATGGGTAAGTGGGTTTTGGTTCGAACCTCGGGTTTTGACCATGTGGGACCGGGGGCGATTTTGACTTTTTGGGTAAAACTTTGGAAAATCCATTTTCATGAATTCAAATTGATTCTTTTAGCGTTTATTGATGTAATTAAGTAACTTGTGACTTGATACGGGCGAATTGGTGGTGGAATCAAGGGGTAAAGCTATAATTGGATCGTGAATTGTGTTCGTGGCATCGAGGTAAGTGTTTGGTCTAACCTTAGCTTGAGGGATTAGGAGTGTGTCTTATTTGCTATTTGTTTTCTTGTTAAGTACGACGTATAGGCATGGTGACGAGTATCTATACGTTGGTGTCGAGCATGACTAATGAGGAACATGTAAATGTGATTGGTTATAGAAATAATTACTTAGTCGGTAGTCCCATGGCACAAAAAACATCCCAGGATTTTCAATGGAGTAATTCTAATGGCGCTGAAAATCCTCAAAGATTTTTTAATCAAAAGCAGCAGGTGATAACTAGGGATTTTGATGTGTTTTATGCCCCTTCTTGCTTACGCTTTGATTATAAATTGTTACAAAATAGTCCCAAAAGGCTCATAGGTTGTGCTTGATTGCAGGTTTGATCGACAAAGTGGCAAAATGTCAAAGATCGGTTCAAAAGGAGTGAAATCTGCACAAGTACAAAAAACAAGGCAAACTCGGGACAAACAGGCCTAGTGCGGCCGCACTACACTTTGTGCGGTCCACACTAGGGAGATTCACAGGGCAGATTGTAAGGAATAAAACCTAGTGCGGCCGCAGTCCATTCTGTGCGGTCCGCATTAGGTAGATTCAGAGAATGGCAAAACCAAGCTTCAAGCAACGCGGCCGCAGTACACATTGTGTGGTCCGCGGTGAAGGCTCCGCGGTCGCACTGCCATTATGTGCGGTCCGCGGAAGAGAACTTCAGAGAGTTGAAATTGCTAAGGTTCAAAGCCATGCGGTCGGCGGTCATGTTTGTGCGGACCACGCTAGCTGCCTCCACGGCCGCGGTCCACTCTGCACGGTCCGCGGAGCCCAAGTTCAGAGAGCCAGGATTTGAAGTCCAAGAGCCTAGTGCGGCCGCAGTCCATTTTGTGCGGCCCGCACCTGACCCCCGGCACGGAGCATTTTTTGGTCCCAAATTTTTTTCCAGGCCTTTAGTATAA